>NC_057809.1:484467561-484685736 GCF_018294505.1 Triticum aestivum | reverse complement strand
CAGATGCAGCATCGATCGGCTTCAGTTAGCAGCAGTAGCGAAGGAATCACTCGATCGGGTTCAGTTAACAGCCATCGATCGATCGCTCGGGTTCAGTAACGTGTAGCCTGCAGTGCAATCGCTCGGTTTCAGTTAGAGCCCAACGCCTCGCTCGGGTTCAGTTAGAGCCAACACGTCGCACACACGCACATACGTGTATGAGAGAAACACGCATCGCTCGGCCCCCGACCTCCCACCGTAACCGGGAACTCCCCGAAATTTTCCTCGCCCTTGCTTCTACCATGGTTTTTTCCATCATGGATGGCCCAAAGAATGTCATGCAGCTGTGTCTCCGGCCCGCCCAGGACGAAAAGCCCATTTTCTGTCATGATTTTTGTCATAGAAGTAGGAGCCCACCACATCTATGATGATACCGGGTTTTGTCACAATTATCGTCATAGAAGTGTCATACGTATGACAGAAAAAAATTCGTTCGGCCCAAAATGTCACGGATGTGTCTTTTTTTGTAGTGTATACATCCCATCTGCCATTATTTCTAATAATTTACAGCCCATTTGCTAATTCTTAATGTTTTTTTGGAGCCCATGTTCTTTTTGTTAGCATTACAGCCCATATTGTGGCTACAGTTAAGAAATTATATGAAATTTTGCATATTTCGGTGCGGTTCGAACTGTTTTTAATTCCGAAATTTTGACTCACATTCAAACTGATTTTAAAAATAAATGTATATCAATAAAAAATCCAACAAATTCTCCACGCATAAAAATTAATGTAATTTAAAATCTCGAAATGAAAAAAATGATATTTGAAACTAATTGCCGGTTTGATGTGTTTTAAAAATGTACAACCCATTTCTCATTACTGATAGGCCATTTTCTCGGCCAACCGAATGAAGCTCTCCTCGTCTTGAAAGATTTACAGCCCAACAGGCCTGACAAAGCGACTTACTTGGCAAATCACAAAAAAACTGGGCTGTGGCCGTGGACCCAGCTGTCAGCCTCTCCCATACAGTACTCTTCCGATGGAAGTCGGTCGTTGAACACATTGACCACGCCGCGCCGAGAGCACCAAGGCGGTGGACGACGGCGAGGCCTAGGAAGGGGACGATGCGGAGCCGGGGAAGACGCGGCAGTGGATGCCCACGCGGAGAGGAGAATGAGGGTTCACCAGTTCGGCTGCGGCATGAGGCTGCCGTCGCCGCAGAATAACAGGGGGTGTGGGTGTGTAGAGGGATACCCTGGGCCAGAGGTCGGAGTAGTAGGGGGCGGTGAGGCCTCCGCGGCATCACAGCCGACCACGAGAGGTAGGAGCACGCGGCACGACCGGCACTGCTTTGAGCGGTTGGAGCAAGAAGACGAGAGATTGAAGAAGAATGCCAGCCGGTGGATGTAAATCCAATGCCTTATTAGGCTTCGACCTACTGGCCCACATGTCAGGCAGTCCATTTGTTTTTTAGTCCATTTGGTGGGCTGGGTGAAACAATGATGTAGCATCTATGCAGCCCGTTTAAATCCCATTTGCATTTTTCTCGAAATCCACGGACTTGCTGGGCTGGGTGAAAATATCATGTTGGGCTAGACGGAGAAATGTTATAAAAACATAAACACATGATTGCACGTTAGTAAAATCTTTGCAAGCTTATGTACGCAATCACTAGGAGTTAACTTGCCAAGTTATATATAAACAATTATTATTATTATTTTGTAAGAACTTTCAACTTACGAAATAAAATATCATTTTAATTTGATGAGTTAATAGTACGTGGGGTATTATTATTTTTTAGGCTAGACGTGGGACAGTTGAGTTGGTTCTAGGGGAAAGTGCTGGGAGAAAACTCAGTTTACATCGGAAAAAAAAGTGGGAGAAAATTCAGAGACCTGCTGGTTCCACCTGAGGACGGGAATATGTTGGGAGGAAGGAGATTCAAAGCACGGCAGCCGAGTGAACTAGTTTTTTTACGGACAAGTGAACTAGTTTACATACATAAGCAAATAGCCACTAAAAAAAGCAATCAGGTTAATGGGTTCTTAAAAGAAATATTTCTGACAAAACAGATAATTATGACACATAGGCTAATGCATGAAACACTCAGATGATAAAGGTGCTTATAAATAGATAAAGTACAACATCTAGACCTTCCTGGCACACTTGATCATGACGTTGCGGCTGTCCGTGTACTCGTCGGTTACGGGAAGCAGACACGCCCTCATGTCCAAGATCTGCCTGTACATGTCGTAGCATGCGTATGCGTCCTTGGCCGCGTGGGTTATGTAGGCTAGATTCAGAGGTACCTCCCACGTATTCAGGTCGTCTTCTTTCATGTTGGCGTATCAGGGGTCGATGATGGTCTCAGCGAGGTCAACCACGGAGTCCTTCTCCTTCCTGTTGCTGATGATCTTGTATTGCTTCTAGATGTCGACAAGCTTGTTGCACCAGATGGCCGAATCGTCGCGTTCTTCCTTCTCTCCACCGTAGCGAAGGTGCAGTCGGCGCTGCCGATGAAACGGGCGAATGCTCCAGATCCTGGTGCAACCATAGGACTAAGGCGAGGCAGAGCTTCACCGAGTCCGTATCGTTGGTGTACATCACACTCAACTTGGTGCAGCCATAGGACTGAATGGCGAACTCAAAGGGGAACTCCTTGCTGAAGTCCATATCCAGCAGGCTCACCCCTCGGATCGCCATTGGAGTCTCTTCGAGTGAACGAGTGTGTAAGCGGCGGCAGCAGTTTGTTTTTCAGCTCTTGGGGAACTGTATTGAACAGTAAGCTGAGTGTGTACAGGCAACAACAGTTACTACCCCTCCCTCATCCGCTGCATGCCCGGCAGAAGATGCACCCTCGGCCACATGTCGGTTCACGAGCGGGTCTGTATTGGTACTGTAATAACAGGAGTTAGTGGTCACTTTACTTAAATTTAATTAGCTTTAATAGAAATTTATACTTAAAACAAGCAATGTATTCGCTCGTTGTATCAGTGCCACAGGATCAACATGCACAACAATTAGAATTATTATTCTCATGACGCACACGATCAGCACATTTGTCGCACTTTCACAAAGATAATACTAACAAGTTTGAACTGTTTGTTATGGTTGTTTTCCTCTGCATCATCATGTCGTGTTTCCCTGCTTGCAAGATTCAGAACCAACAAATAAGATCCAAATAATAAGTACAACAAAGATGCCTACACATCTCATTGATTCCCAGCTTGCAAGATTCAGAACCAACAAATAAGATCCAAATAATAAGTACAACAAAGATGCCTACACATCTCATTGATTCCCAGCTTGCAAGATTCAGAACCAACAAATAAGATTCAAATAATAAGTACAACAAATATGCCTACACATCTCACTAATTCCCAGCTTGCAAGATTCAGACCAACCCATTAGAGCCTTTTGATAAAGTGAATATCGGGATTAAATCCATCTTGGCTAGCCATGTCATACAATTGAAGAACTCGGCGAATGCTCTTGACCGTCACAACATCTGTAGTTGAGTATTCATGTTTGCACAGCATGTTTGCACAGCACAAACAAGGAGACAGGAGAGCATGATTTCGCTTTAATAGTGGCCTCCTTGAACTCAACCTCCAGCTCTACTTGGATGAGGTCTGCATGGAGTTCCATGATTCAATTCATGCGCCTTTTTCTGCAGTTCACCTGAAATGGAGCAAAGATTGCATCATTCAGCTAGCAAGAAGTACTAGCTCTTGTGAGCTGGCAGGTTCTTCTTTAGTAGTTGCACTAAAATTGAGGAACATCAAGGTTGGTTGTCCGGCTCATGTAAGGTGCAATTATAATTTTCTTATCCTTTTGTGCAGTTCCACTAAAATAAAGTGCCATTGTGGTGATAGTGATGGCTCCATCTTGCAAAGGCTAATAAAATGTTGCATGAGATTACCAGCAAAACTTGACAGAGATTTTGGAAACTCCAATCACCATTTTGTGCACTTCCACCAAAATTGAGAGATGTTGCCCACGTGACATTTTAGTTGAACTGCACAAGACACTTATCCTAAAAAAAGTGTTTTGTGCAGTTCACCAAAAGGTCACAATAGCAACAAGGTGAAATGGATATCCCTATCTGCACAAAAAGATAGAAAGTAAACAGCTGCTGGTCAATAAGAATATACGAAACATATACAAAATGAAAAGAAGCGTCTTAATTATGTTCATGGCAATCACGCAAGGACAGTAGAAATTTTAAAACGTCAGCAATGCTTCATGTTACCAGAAGCATTACGATCAACAATGAGATTCCTCAAATATGGGATTACTTTAATGGTGGCATTGCTTGTTTACCATACACAGTAAATCAACAACAGCTAAATAGTTGGTTTAAGGGTATGGGACCGTGGGGACACCAGGACACTCAGCAGCGTAAAGGAGCAACTTACTTATCATACTGGGGAAAACAGCAGGAGTGCCATTTGTAACACAGTTTAATTGCATCTTATCACTGGAGGCATTAGATTAACAATAACACTGGTTAGACATGTCCCTAAGGTAACAGTGTGATCGCTTCATTTTACATGCGCCCTTACATTAACAACATCAAAAGGTTGGTATAAGGACATGCGACAGTGGACGCATCAACACAATGTACCTACAAGGATGCATAAAGTGGTGATGCCGAGTTTGTTCATGCTATGTGAGGGCA
The DNA here is from genome assembly GCF_018294505.1 of Triticum aestivum. Lineage (NCBI taxonomy): Eukaryota > Viridiplantae > Streptophyta > Magnoliopsida > Poales > Poaceae > Triticum > Triticum aestivum. The sequence goes on along the minus strand of NC_057809.1, from coordinate 484,681,073 downwards.
GCAAACCTAATCCTGGAGACCTTGTACTATGTGAGGGCAGCAAATCTAATCCTGGAAACCTTTTACTATGTGAGGGCAGCAAATCTAATCATGGAGATCTTTTACTATGTGAGGGCAGCAAATCTAATCCTGGAGACCTTTTACTATGTGAGGGCAGCAAATCTAATCCTGAGACCTTTTACTATATGAGGGCAGCAAATCTAATCCTGAGACCTTTTACTATGTGAGGGTAGCAAATCTAATCCTGGAGACCTTTAACTATGTGATGGCAGAAAATCTAATCATGGACATACTCTGTTGACTTGTCCACCAGCCGCCACTTTCTATCCTTTTTTCAACCAATAATAGATTTGTTCCTTATCCAGTTTGTACTGCATTTTCCCATTATTTCCCTTTTTAACCAAGAGACCGGTTGGGTATCCGGTCTCTACTACTTTCACCATATTATTTACTCTTTGAATCAAGTCCTAGATTCATGCTACAACTTTCCCCCCTTTCTTTGTTGTTTGAACAAAGCCCTAGATTCGAATGCATGAAGTAGTTTTACCTCTAATAATACTAAAAATTTAGGTGGCTTTGGAAGAGCTGATGGGAGTAGAAAAAGATGCACATGCAGACACGTGGGGAGCTGGGGCAGTAGAGCAAGGCCGCTTTCAAAGAACTTATACCTGAGGGTCGCCAGGATGTTGGCGGCGGCAGGTCAGATCTGCGGACATTACGGCAGGGAGGAAGAAGGGTCGGAGGACCACCCGAGCCAGCGCTGTGTCGGAGAGAACGGCACAGGCAGAGGATCGGGCCCCTCCGGCAGCTGTGGGTTTCCTCCCTCGGCGGCGATGACAGTGTGAACGACGCCTGCGGTCGCCAGCACCGTCTAGAAACATTGCACGGTGCGGGGCCGCAGGCCGGTGACTTGGATGATTTGGCACCGCCGACTGCCGCTCGCGTCCATCGCCTCCATAGGTGCTTGTGGCTTCTGGTCACTTGGTCTTGGATTGGAGTGAGCAGTGTTGCACAGAGCTTGGGAGTAGATGGATTGGAGTGGTGGGGCTATACTAGCAAGTAGTTGTACGTACTAGTACAATAGTGGGCTCACATAGCAATTTTGTCTCATGCAAGAGCCTGGCTATATGTGTGCTCCAATGTTCACAACTGCAACGTTCGGTTTGCACTTGGCTCTTCGCCTCTTCGAGAAGACGAACAATGATGTTACTACTACTGCTTCTATAGTGTCGAATCCACTGCTGCATATCCGTCCACCGCGAGCGGGACGGATAGATTGTTGTAGAAGTACTACTAAGCAAAAGCATGTCCTCGTTTGCGAGCAACCGCGTGCATGGGTGAGGGAGAAGACGTGTAGTAAAATCAAGCTTCTCCTCGTTGTACGAGTTGACGCGACACATCATAGCACTGGCCCCACATGCTTGCCTCTAAACTTGGCTGAAAGACCCGCAGTGTACAATATATTTGCTGCAACCTCGAACATTTACCCACCACAAATTAAAATATATGTGGCCGTTTGCATCATTCTGATGCAGAGGCCAGGGAGTCCCCGCTTTTCGAAAAAACAAATTAAAATATATATTCCTATCTTCATCAGATGAGCGTGCAAACTACAATCACCAGGGTGTCAGGTAGGGCCAAAAGACTATTTTAATTTTTTTTCAAAAACTTCGAGACGGCCACATAGCATGGAGCCGACCCCAACAATTTTAAGCTTACAGGCACGGTACATGCTATCCTAGACTACTCTACACATGAAACTGCCACACGAGCGTCCGGGCTGCGCTTGGCTCTTCGCCTCTTCGGGAAGTCGAACAATGATGGAGTAGTACTGCACTGGAGAAGTACTACAGTATGCTTCTGGCCATCTAACACCGATTGAACTGTTGCATGTCCACCGCGTGCGGGAGGGAGAGCATGTAGCGAAAGCTTCTCCTAGTCTTGCCAGCCGCCACGCTCATGGGCGAGGGAGGGGCGCTCCTGCCTTTGCGTGTATGACAGGTGGGCCCGACAGGTGTGTGGCCAACCTGTCATACAGCCAAAGGCAGGTGCAGTTAAGTCCGCGAGGGAGTGGATAATAAAACTTCTCGTTAATGTACGAGTTGACGTGACACATCAAAGCACTGCACTCGATATATTTCAATAATTTACGTTTACCGATGCATTAATTACAACGCATGCATGCATGCCGTGACTCTCCTTTTGATACTCCCTCCGGTCCTTTTTACTCTGCATATTAGGTTTGTCTAAAGTCAATCTCATCCAACTTTGACCAAATTTATAATAAAAAATATTAACATTCACATAACAACATATTTATTATTAGATCCATCTCGAAATATATTTTCATATTATATTTATTAGATGTTATAGATGTTAATATTTTTTTAATATAAATTTGGTCAAACTTAGCAAACTTTGATTTCAGACAAAGCTAATGTGCGGAGTAAAAAGGATCGGAGGGAGTACTTGCATGTGTTGATTTAATGCACCTTGAAGTAGTATAAAATATGTGACGGTAAAGCTTTGTAATACCCCGGCCCAAGTCGAGAGATGGTTGTGCACGAGGAGGGCGAGATCATGTAGACCGAACAGGACCCGACGATGAAGCTCTCTAAGGTCTCGATGGACCTCACCGTGCTCCACTGCCCCTTGTGCCTCCGCCCCTTGACGCCTCCACTGTATGAGGTTCGAATACACCTCATCCATTTGGATGATTGAGCAAGGTGCAGGTTCATTGATTGATGTGTTGTTCGATTGATTTCTGCAGTGCAAGGGAGGGCACCTGGCCTGCGCGGACTGCCATGTCGAGCGCCCCGGGAACCAGCTGCAGTGCCAGAAGTGCGAGCGCGGTGGTGGCTTCGACGTGCGGAACATGGTGGTGGACTCCGTCCTTTCATCGGTGAGGGTGGAGTGCCCGCATGAAGGCTGTGGGCTCTACGTCACTTACCACAAGCTCGCCGATCACCAGAGCGTGTGTCCGCTCGCGCCCTGCAAATGCCCCGTGCCCGTCTGCGGCTATGAAGGCCCACCGCCAGCGCTCTACCACCACATCAGCACCGCGCATCCCATGGATGTGCACAGGATCCAGTACGGCAAGGTGATCGAGCTGCAAGTGCCACTATCGGAGCCACGGCTCTTGCTGTTCGCAGAGGAGGACCGCCGCGCGTTTTTCTTGGTCGGCGACGTGCTCGACATCGGCGCGCCTATCACCGTGTCGGTCATCTGCATCAGAGCGGGGGCATCCCCACTGCCGCACTACGTGTCCAAGCTGCGGGCGAACGGCCCGCCGGGGGAGCCCAAAGGCACGACCAATGCCGTCAAGGTGGAAATGGAGGTGACAAGCAGAAAGGATCCCGGCGACATCGACGTGCAGGAGCTGACCTTCTTGACAGTTCCGCCCAAGCTGCTGGCCGGGGCTAAGCTTGTGTCCCTCCACATTCAGATTGACAAGCTCACGTCCTAAATGTTTGTACAGTGCCTTCTATTTATCTTAGTAATATGCTAATATAGGGATTACCTTGGTCTACTTTAGCTTAAGAAATGGTGGGTTTTGGTGGTGATGCAGCAATTACTTCGACATCAGATCAGTAATTTCCAACAGTCGAACGGATATTTTTGTGTCTGTTGGATATAAAGTTCCTTTGGGTAAGAAGTACTACTTGTCATCAAAATGGATAAAAGGAGATGTATGTATGTAAGTGCATCTAGTGCCACCCCTAGTTGGTTTTGGAGTATTGACGACAAACCTAGTTGAGGGACTAATGTGTTTATGAGAATTGCAGGATAACACAGGTAGAAGTCCCTCATTGATTCAGTTTTCCTACTAGAGATGACCCCTAAAAATGTATGAAGACATTGAAGTCAAAGGTGGTATATGAAGATATTCACATTGAAGACTATGACAAGAGAAGACATCGCATGAAGCCTATGGAGCTCAAAGACTTAGATCTTTCATAGTTCTTTTTCTTCCCCTTTGTTGAGTCATAGGAACCACCGTACTATTAAGTGGGGTCCAAGAGAACCAGTCAGAATGACTGAAGTGATGCTTAAACAAAACCTATGTCTTCGAGTGAAGACTTTGAGAGCGAATCTTGTCCAGAGTCGGACAAGTCAGCTTTGCTTGTAGCCCAAGTAAAGTTGCCGTGTGAGTTTGAAATCTGACCGTTGGAACATGTGTTAGTTCCTTAGTGACCAAGGGTCATTTCGGACAAATCAGGTCAGGTTGCCAAGTGGCTATAAATAGCCCACCCCCTACAACCATAAACGTTTGGCTGCTCAGATTCAGAGTACGGCTTTTGTCGTTTGAGAGCACCCCACCTCGAAGCCTTTGTGAGAGAATTCCTTGCGAGGATAAAGCCCTAACCACCCAGAGCCAAAGAGAATTAGGGATCACTTAAGTCTTCTTGTCTGTGTGATCTGAGGACTTATTACACTTGAGGACTGTGAATCCTCCAGTCGGTTAGGCGTCGCGTTCTGAGCATCCAAGAGACATTGTGGATTGCCGGTGAACAAAGTCTGTGAAGGTTTGGGAGTCTACCTTGAAGACTTACCAGAGTGATTGGGCGAGGTCTGTCTGACCTTAGCTCAAGGGGAATACGGTGAGGACTGGGTGTCCTGAGCTGCGTGTTCAGGACTAGGTGTCCAGGACTGTGTGTCCTCAGGTTTAAATACCTAGCCGCCGTAACCAGACGTACAGTTGTCACAGCAACTGGAACTGGTCCAACAAATCATTGTCTTCAACGAGTCACTGGTTTCATCTTCCCTTCCTTTTACTTACTGTTACTCCTTGTGAAGTCATTGTATGATTGCACTATCTTTTATCTTCACTGAGTGACTGCGTTTTCTATTTGGCTTCATAATATCTTCCTACCTGATCCTTACTACATTGCTGCTATTAGTCATTGTGCTTTCACTCCATTGAATACTTGACTATGGCTTGCCTAGTGTAGTCTACCTTCCGCTGCAGGGTAATAGGTTTATTTCTATCGTTTGTCTTCATAACTTCCACGTTTTGAAGACTTTCATAAAAATCACCTATTCACCCCCCCCCTCTGGTCGATATAATGCACTTTCAATTGGTATCAGAGCAAGGTGCTCCCTTGTTCTGTGTGATTCGGTTTAACCACCTGGAGTTTTAGCTATGTCGATTGTAGGGATAATTAAAGTCTCCGCTGCGTGCCCCGTCTTCGACGGAACTGAATATCCCTACTGGAAGAATAAGATGCGCATGCATCTTGAAGCCATTGACGTCGACCTATGGTATGTCATCAAGAACGGCGTTCCCAAGGCTGGAGAACGTGTCACTGAGCTGATGTCAAGAAGTTCGTTCAACTGGACTCTACTGCCAAGAATATCATCTGTGATCATCTGACCAAAGGACAGTATGGCCGTGTGAGTGCTTTGGAAACATCTAAGCTGGTCTGGGACTGGCTCTCCAAGGTCAATGAAGGCGTCTCAACCCAGAGATATCAGAGAATAGTGTCCTTCGCAACCTCTTCAACCGCTTCAAGCGAAATGACAATGAGAATGTCCAGCTCACATTTGACCGACTCACTAACATCACAAATGAGCTTCAAGCCCTCGGCGCTACTGAGATCACCAAGCATGAAGTCGTCAAGACACTACTGAGATCACTTGATAGTTCGTTTGACACCCTAGCCCTGATGATTCAAGAACGTCCTGATTTCAAGACACTTGATCCGTCTGACATACTTGAGAGGCTCAACACACATGAGTTTCAGCTTTCTGAGGAAAGAGATATCTACGGTCCAAACTATGGGTGAACTCGTGCTTTGAAGGCAAAAGATGTCTCCTCATCTGAAGAAGAATCTGACAGTAGTTTGGATGATCCTGAAGACATTGGAAGGGAACTTGCTATGCTTGTGAAGAAGTTCCAAAAATTCACCAAGAAGAAAGGTTTCAGAAAGTCTTCCCGATCAAGCTCAAGGAATGATTAAGGTTCTGCTCACGACTACAAGAAGAAAACATGTCACAAGTGCAAGAAACCTGGCCACTTCATCTCTGAGTGTCCGCAGTGGGACAATGAGAACAAAAAGAAGAAGAAGAGCAAGGAATATGACTCTGACGACAAGAAGAAGAAGAAGAAATACTCAAAGTCTTCTTCCAAGTCTTCCTCAAAGTCTTCATCACACAAGAAGAGCTCATCTGGCAAGGCACGTGCGTTTGTTGGCAAGTAAATGGATTCAGAGGAGGAGTCCGCTTCTGAGGAGGCGGAGGCGGAGTCTGAGGAGGAGTTCGATTCAGGCGTCGCAAGTCTGGCTACAGCATACGTTGCCAAGTCCATCTTCAACACTGAAGACAATGACGTCATCACCGACACCGATGCAAATGACAAGGACTACTCCGCTTCTACCTACTGCTTCATGGCACACGGTGCCAAGGTAAACACACGCACTACTCACTATCAAACATCTAGTGACGATGACTCTGATTGTGGTTCAAAACCCAGCTACAAAACACTTGCTAAAATTGCAACTGAACAACAGAAAGCTATGGAACATATTCAAAAACTGTTAGACAGAAGCGATGATCTGTTAGGTGCTGAAATGACTCGATCTGAGTCCTTAATTGAAGACATAAAAAATCTTCACGTTAAGTATGAGGAACTTGAAAGTCGTCATGAAACGCTCTCAACAACTCATGAAAAGCTTTCCTATGATTATCTTCAAAGGAAGCAAGATCTTGAGAAATTGAGAGCGGCTCATGAAGATCTTCAAAAGGAAAACGAGGCACTTCGTGCCGAACAGATCAGCTCTGCTCAGGAAGGATTTGAACCACCATGTCTTAAATGCATTGAGCGTGATAATGCTACTACTGTTGCTGAATGTTCTACTGCTGTTACTGTTGCAATATCTTCAACTGTTGATGTGGGAACTAACCCCTCTGCTGAGGATTCCACTGCTATTGCTAATGAGAATGCTAGGTTGAAGACATTGCTTGAAACAGGGATGTACAAAAGTCTTAAAGGGCATCAGACACTATGTGATGTCCTCAAAAAGCAGATCTTGAACCGAAACCCGAGGAAAGAGGGTGTTGGGTTCGTAAGGAAAATGAATGCTGATGGCTCTTACTGGAAACCTGAGCAGTACCCCAAAACCACATGGGTTGCTGCAAAGGAATTTTTAGAAGATCCATCCACTCTATCTGGGTTCACTTGTGCAAACCCCATTGTCATTGATGAATCCTTTAATGCAAACTATAAACTATTTAAGAATCAGAATGGTGAAGTGTTTGCCAGGTACATTGGTACTAACTACAGGAATGGACCGCCTATGAAGAAGATCTGTGTTCCGAGAAAGTGTCTGGAGAATCTTCCTGTGAATGTCATCATGACACCTCACGTGAAGAAGACAAATCTCACACCAAAGGCTTCATACAGACAGAGGACTCACCTGAGCCGCAATAACGCAAATGTTTTGCAGGGAAACCATACTCAGGCCTATGAATATGAGAGCGGTTCATCAAACCACCATGTTCATAAGACCAAGAACTATTCTGCTTATTCATATGAGTACTATTGTCCGCCTGCAAGACTGTTTGCTAGGGCTCCAAAGCCAAAGTTCTCAGATGCTGCACTTAGACTTATTGCTTCTAAGCCACCCTTGAAGATGTGGGTGGCTAAGAAAGCTTAACTCTCTTTTGCAGGGAAAGGTCTCCAGCAGAAAACCAAAATCGTCTAACGCTATTGCTGGGGACCTTAAACATCTTGTAGGGAGCAAGATCAAATGCCCGAATGGTCTTACTATGTACTTCGTTCCTGAATCGCTTGCTACTCTCCCTATTAGTCCTAATCTGGATCTAAGCTTTCATAACCCACTGGTTCGTCAAATGTTTTTGCTTCACAATTCTCTTCGTGAAGCCTATCCCCCTAACTGCACTGTAGGGTACGACACCAATGTTTTCAGAATGGATTATTGATAGTGGGTGTACAAATCACACGACTGGCAAAAGAAGCCTTCTTATGGACTCAACCTTACGTCCATCCGACAAGAGCCACATCACATTTGCTGACACTGGTAAAAGTAAGGTATTGGGTCTAGGTAGAGTTGCAATCTCAAGGAATCAACACATGGATAAAGTCATGCTTGTTGAATCCCTTGGCTTCAACTTAATGTCTATCTCAATGCTTTGCGATTTAAACATGATTGTAATATTTGGAAAATATCCTTGCCTTGTTCTAATGGAATCTGACAAGTCTCTAGTATTTGAAGGGTATTGAAAAGATGAATTGTACGTGTTAGATTTCTCAGCAGGACCACAGCTTGCCATATGTCTTCTAGCAAAAGCTTCAGAATGCTGGCTCTGGCATCGGAGGCTTGGGCATGCTGGCATGAGGAACCTCCACACCCTGGCAAAGAAGAAGCATGTCATAGGCATCGAGGGCGTCAAGTTCAAGAAAGATCACTTATGCGGTGCCTGTGAGGCAGGAAAGATGACGAGGGCCAAACATCCCTCGAAGATAATCATGACTACTACTCGACCCTTCAAACTGCTTCACATGGATCTTTTAGGTCCCACTCATTACTCAACTCTTACTACTACTGCTTGTCTCTATGGCTTTGTCATTGTTGATGATTATTCTAGATATACTTGGGTGCACATAATCCTTTACAAGACTGAAGTGCAGGATGTCTTCAGACGCTTCGCCAATCGAGCAATGAACAACTATGGCGCCAAGATAAAGCATATCAGAAGTGATAATGGCACTGAATTCAAGAACACTGGCCTTGATACATATCTTGATACCTTGGGCATCACACATGAATTCTCAGCCCCGTACACACCACAACAGAATGGCATCGTCGAACGCAAGAACAGAACACTCATTGAGATGGCCAGAACGATGCTAGATGAACACAAGACTCCAAGAAAATTCTGGCCTGAAGCCATTGATACTGCATGCCATACAATCAATCGTGTTTATCTTCACAAGCTTCTGAACAAGACATCTTATGAGCTCCTTACTGGCAAGAAGCCAAATGTCAGTTACTTCAGAGTATTTGGCACCAGGTGCTGGATCAAGGACCCACATCACACCTCAAAGTTTGCACCAAAAGCACATGAGGGTTTTATGCTTGGATATGGAAAGGATTCACACTCCTACAGAGTCTTCAATCTCTTTCATTATAAAGTGGTTGAAACAGTGGATGTGCGGTTCGATGAGACCAACGGTTCACAAAGAGAGCATCTGCCAAATGTGCTAGATGAAGTTCCATCCAGTGAATCAATCAAGCTAATGGGAACTAGAGAAATTATACCTTGTGAATCTCATCCTGAAGAAGAACTTATCATCTCAGCACCTGATCAACCCGAAGACAATGCTCAGCCTGAAGACATTCCCTCTAACAACGACAATGATTAGCAAGAGCAAAATCTTCGCCCTGTACATCCTCGTGTTGTCAATGAAGTGCAGATTGAAAGAATAATTGATAACATCAATGTACCCGGTCCACTCACTCGTTCAAGGGCAACTCAGCTGGCAAATTTCTGTGGGCACTTCGCATTCATCTCAATAACAGAACCCAAGAAAGTTGAAGAAGCCTTCATGGAACCTGAATGGATTCAAGCTATGCAAGAAGAGCTTCAACAGTTTGAGCTGAATAATGTATGGGAACTGGTTAAGCGTCCCGATCCTCGGAAGCACAACAAAATAGGCACAAAATGGATATACCACAAGAAACAAGATTGTTGGAGTAAATAACCATGGGTAGCCTAGCCGGCTCCCCCTGGCCCTTCTGAAAAAATTACTAGCCGATCCGGCCCTCAAGAATCCAAGACATGGGGCCGCCTTCCCCTTGCCGGTTGTTTCCCAGGCCGGCTATCGGAAGGCAACCTGACTTTAGCCCTCATGAAGAAAGCCGCGGGAGGGCCGGCTCTGAGAAGCCGGTCGCGAGAAGGCCGACTCCAAGAAGCCGGCTCCCACAAAGCGGTCAAGATCGTACCCTCGAAGTCTGCATCCACATAACGGCGATGTGATGGGGCGTGGCTACAGTAAAGCCTGCCACCCCCGAATCCCGGAGCACGCCTGGCACAGTGCGCCATACGGGTGGCCATGACCCGTCCGGCGCGGCATTGTTGCCATGTTGACCCTAATGTCATCCATGACAGGCTGCCAGCGCGGCCCACGGGCGGTGGCCCCTTCGGGCAGAGAGACACCCGAAGGAGGCCAGGCCTCCCCCAGTCGGCCCAAGACAGAGCCGACTCCCCACAGCCGGCTTGCCACCTCCCTCGAAGGAGACGCCCCATTAAGGAGACAAGAAGCGGTGAGGCTACAGTGATCACCCACCGGACGGCGGCACTGTAGCCACGCCCTCCTCGGCGAAGCCCTTGTCACTAGGATTGAGCAGCAGTAACCAGCCGCCGACAAGGCCCTAGACAGTGGGGCCTGTCTGTCGACCAAGGAGCCGGCAGCCGGCGGGCCCCAGCACCCGGCGCAGAAGCCGGCGAGTGTAGACACAGACGGCTAGGCCCCACGCCCAGCCGGATTACCATTGTATCCCAGAGGGGTAGACCTATATAAATCCCCCGGGACACCCACGCAAAGGGTTGATCCCTTCTAGTTTTAGACACCACATAGGGAGGAGAAGAGAGCGAGCAGTGCCCTTCTTCCTCCTCTCGCCAAACAGCTCACGGAGCATCGTGTAGCTACTTGTTCATCTAGTGATCATGCGGAGACCCCGCAGAGCAGCAGTAGGGGTGTTATCTCCACGGAGAGCCCCGAAGCTGGGTAAGATTCGCCGGCGTGCATGTCTTCGCCTCATCCCACTTCCAGGCACCGGCGACGTCTTATTGGCTCCCACAATGATAAGCCACCCGTTGGCATATGTCGCACCTACCACCCGACATTTGGCGCCCACCATGGGGCCAGGTGCACCGTCGTCCGGAGACCTGTTCTGGACGGGAACCCTCTTCCTCCCCCGCGAGCGTAGCCAGCCCGGCACGTCCGATGGCGCTTGCCACGACACGCTGCAAGGCGTCACCAATGTCTGCGCAGCAAGCAGCCTCGCCGATCTCCTTGACAAGACCCTCATCTCCAATGAGCTCGCCTCCGACGTGGGCACCGACCACCTCGTCAACCTCCTCGGCCAGCTCCACGTCTCCGACAAGCCTGCTATGGAATTGGAGTCGGTTGGCTCCACCGACCCAATGCCTGTCGACTCCGACACGGCCTCACTCGACACTTTCCCCACCTACGTCACGATCTACAACGACCCGCTTCCCCGGGCCGATGGCGGCGATGCTGTCACCACCGAGGTGCTGGTCATCAGCCACGGCGGTGCTTCTGACGAGAGCGCCTGCGACGCCCCACACACGGCGATCCACGACTTGTCCATCCCCCTCCCGGCCAATGCCGACCCTGAAGCACTGGAGGCTCGCCGCCTCGCCCTCCTCGCGGAGGGCCGGAAGTTGGTTTCCATGAGACGCCTCGCTGAGGCCCACCGACGCGAAGCCGACCGCGCCGCCTTTGGCACGCCACCCCCAGGCGGGCCCAGCCGGGCCGGCGCTGTCAGACAGCGCGGCGCTGTCGTCGCCGACACGTTAGGAGTGGACCTCCCAGTCTACGCCACTCCACTCGAGAACCTGCGCGCCGCCCAGGCGGCCGTAGACGAGCTAGACGGACTGGGGGCCGAAGAACTCCCCCACATGACCCAACGCATCCAGCAGGTAATCGATGCAGCCGCGCAGCGGCACGAAGCCGACGCCCGCGTGGAAAGCCCTCCCCCGCACCGAGATCACGGCGCGATGTCCCGGACGCCGACTACGGGTAAAACCCACGCGCAGTGCGAGAAAGAGCCGGCTGCCAGCCGAAGCCGAACCCGAATCTCCATCGAGCGAGACGCAGAAGGCCACCCCTGGGCCGTGGAGTGGCGGGGCAACCCGCCTCCGCCTCGGCCCCGTGGAGAGAGATATCCCACCCCACCGCCTGTTGCGCATCCGACTCTCAGCGGCCGGCTAGGTCGCCGCGAAGGAGTCGGCGAGAACGACGCCCACCATCGGATCGACCGCCTGGCACGATCCCTGGCGCTGGAAGAAGAAGACGATGTCGGCCCGCCTTGCTTCGGCCCCCGCATCCGCGACGAGCCTTTCCCCAAAGGGTTCTCGCTCCCAAGAGACACGCCCAAGTACAACGGCTCTGTGAAGCCGGAAGATTGGTTAATCGACTACTCCACGGCGGTTAGCATAGCAAACGGCAACAGGCGCGTTGCCGTGAAGTACGTGCCCCTCATGCTGCAAGGCACGGCGCGGACCTGGCTCAACAGCCTCAAGCCATACAGCATCAACAGCTGGCTAGATTTCACAGAAGCCTTCGTCCGCAACTTCACCAGCACCTACAAGCGGGCTCCCAAGCCCAGACAGCTCTCCTTGTGCGTACAAGGCCCCGCCGAGTCTACTCGCGACTACCTCACGCGTTGGGCCGAGCTCCGCAACTCTTGCGAAGGGGTGCACGAGGTGCAAGCCATAGAATACTTCACTGCCGGGTGCCGAGAAGGCACCCTCCTCAAGCACAAGCTCCTCTGCGACGAGCCGACTACCCTCGACGAGCTTCTGGTCATAGCGGACAAGTACGCCACCGCCGACTCCTCAATGAAGACCGAACTCCGGGTAGACGCGTCCGGGAAGGTACTCAACCCGGCGCCCAAGACGCCGGCTGGGGACTCCGGCCGACGCCCACACCAGAACGACCACAAGCGCAAGGGCCCCGTGCCGCCTTCCGCCAGTCGGCAGGTGGCCACAGTCGAAGACGAGCGGCCCGAAGGGCGGCCCGCGCCCAAGAAACCCAAGGGCGGCAGGCCGGCTTGGCAGCCGGCCTTCTCCTACGAGCAAACTCTCGACGCCCCGTGCAAGTTCCACAGCGGCGCGAAGCCGTCCAACCACACGACCCGGAAGTGCCACTGGCTCACCCGAATCTCCAAAGGCGAAGGGCTTGCGCCGCCTCCGCCTGCCGGTCCGCCGCCTCCGGCTCCGCAGCCGCCGACCGCTCGGCCCGCAGTCGGAGCCGTGCACGATGAGTTCCCCGACGAGCATGCCGCCTATGTCATTTTTACAAGCCAGCCCGAAGACCGGCGCAGCAAACGCCGAGAGCACCAGGAAGTCAGCATGGTCGCTGCCAACCCCGCCGAGCACATGCACTGGTCAGAAAAACCTATCAGCTGGAGCCGGGCCGACCACCCAGAGATGATGCCATCTCCCGGCTCTTATGCGTTGGTTCTGGATGCCACCCTTGCAACGGACAGACGCGCCGCCCGTTTCTCCCGCGTGCTGATAGACGGCGGGAGCAGCATCAACATCCTGTACCGTGACACCCTGGAGAAGCTGAACGTCAAGGCAAAGCAACTCATGCCTACTCGGACTGTGTTCCATGGCATTGTACCCGGCCTGTCATGCGCCCCCATTGGCAAGATCAAGATTGATGTACTCTTTGGGGACAAGGAGCATTTCCGCCGAGAAGCGATCTGGTTTGAAGTGGTGGACCTGGAGAGCCCCTACCATGCATTGCTTGGCCGACCTGCCTTGGCCAGGTTCATGGCAGTTCCCCACTATGCTTACCTCAAGATGAAGATGCCGAGCACCAAGGGCGTCATCACCATAGCCGGCGATTACAAGAAATCTTCCGAGTGCGCAGCAGCCAGCAGCCGGCTGGCCGAGTCCCTTGTGATTGCCGAAGAAAAGAAGATGTTGGACCGAGTCGTGGCCATGGCCGGCAAACAGTCGGCCTTGTCCCCCGATCCCAAGGAGTATGATGCTCAAGGATCTTTCCAGCCGGCCAAGGAGACGAAGAAGATACCTCTTGACCCCGAGCACCCAGAGAGGTTTGCCGTCATCGGGGCGAACCTAAACAGCAAATAGGAAGGCGAGCTCGCCGATTTCCTCCGTGAGAATCGGGACATCTTTGCATGGTCCCCCAAGGACATGCCGGGTGTTCCGAAGGAATTCGCCGAGCACAAACTACACGTCCGAGAAGACGCAAAACCAGTCAAACAACCCCTCCGCCGACTGTCGGAGGAGAAGAGAAGGATTGTAGGAGAAGAGATAGCCCGGCTTCTGGCGGCCGGCTTCATTATGGAAGTTTTCTTTCCAGAATGGCTCGCTAACCCGGTCCTCGTGTTAAAGAAGAATAACAAGTGGCGCATGTGCATAGACTACACGAGCCTCAACAAGGCCTGCCCCAAAGATCCCTTTGCCCTGCCAAGGATTGATCAAGTGATAGACTCCACGGCCGGATGCGAGCTGTTGAGTTTCTTGGATGCTTACTCAGGGTACCACCAGATAAAGTTAGATCCGGCAGACCGCCTGAAGACCGCCTTCATCACGCCATTCGGAGCCTTTTGCTACCTGACTATGACATTCGGCTTGAGAAATGCCGGTGCCACTTTTCAGCGTTGCATGCAGAAGTGCCTCCTCAAGCAGCTCGGCAGAAACGCCCACGTCTACGTAGACGACATTGTGGTGAAGACGGAGAAGCGCGGCACCTTGCTGGAAGACCTCAAGGAAACATTTGAGAACCTACGCCGGTTCCAAATCAAGCTCAACCCCGAGAAATGCGTGTTCGGAGTGCCAGCCGGCCAGCTCCTAGGCTTCCTGGTCTCCGAACGCGGCATCGAATGCAACCCAGTAAAGATCAAGGCCATTGAGAGAATGGCGATTCCCACCAAACTTCGAGACGTCCAGAAGTTCACCGGATGCTTGGCCTCCCTGAACCGCTTCATCAGCCGGCTCGGAGAGAAAGCTCTCCCCCTCTACCGCCTCATGAAGAAGACCACTCACTTCGAGTGGAATGACCAAGCCGACCAAGCTTTTCACGAGCTGAAGAAGATGCTGGCCACGCCGCCTGTCCTGGCGGCGCCGACTGAGAAAGAGCCCATGCTCCTCTACATTGCCGCAACCAGCCGGGTGGTCAGCACCGTCATCGTAGTCCAACGCCCAGAAGAGGACCGAGCCCAGCCGGTCCAGAGGCCGGTGTACTATTTGAGCGAGGTGCTGTCTACCTCGAAGCAGAACTACCCGCACTACCAGAAGATGTGCTATGGCGTGTACTTCGCCGCCAAGAAGCTGAAGCCCTACTTCCAAGAGCATCCCATCACGGTCGTATGCACCGCCCCGCTGGCCGAGATCATAGGCAGCCGGGATGCATCCGGCCGGGTGGCGAAATGGGCCATCGAGCTGGCCCCTTACACGATCTTCTACCAGCCTCGCACCGCCATCAAGTCCCAAGCATTGGCCGACTTCCTCGTCGACTGGGCCGAGACCCAGTACCTGCCGCCAGCTCCCGACTCCACTCATTGGCGCATGCACTTCGATGGGTCCAAGATGCGCACCGGCTTGGGAGCCGGCGTCATCCTCACCTCTCCCAAAGGCGACAAGCTCAGATACACGCTGCAAATTCACTTTGCCGCCTCCAACAACGTGGCCGAGTACGAGGCGCTCATACACGGGCTCCGGCTTGCCAAAGAGCTCGGCATTCGCCGGATCCTATGTTATGGCGACTCGGACTTGGTGGTCCAGCAATCATCCGGCGACTGGGATGCCAAGGACGCAAATATGGCAAGCTACCGCTTCCTCGTTCAGCAGATCAGTGGGTATTTTGAAGGATGCGAGTTCCTCCACGTACCACGAGCCGACAACGAGCCAGCTGATGCCCTGGCTCGAATAGGCTCCACTCGGCAAGCAATACCAACCGGTGTCTCTCTACAACGCCTCCTCAAGCCGTCTATCAAGCCGTCTCCAGAGTCCGATTCCATCTTCGTACCGCCTGACCCCGATACAGCCGGGCCCGGCTCGAAGAACCAAGAAGGTGACCCGGGGACTTCGATAGTCGGCCAGGGGACATCAGCAGGCGGCTCGGGGACTTCCGTAGTTACGCCCGACCCGGGGACTGCCACACCCGGCTCGGGGACTGCGGTAGTCGGCCCGGAGACTGCACCAACACAACAGGCGGCGGCCGACTCCAACATTTCACCACCCAGCCCGCCCGCCCTGGTCGCAGTAGCCGCATTGGCAATAGAAGAAGTCGCAGCTCCATCATGGGCTCAGTCCATCCTCAACTTCCTAATAAACCAAGATCTGCCGGCTGACGAAACAGAGGCAAGACAAGTCCAACGCCGAGCCGGAGCATACACAATCGTCAACAGAGAGCTCGTCAAGCGCAGTGTCACTGGAGTCCTCCAGCGATGCGTCGAGCAAGAGAAGGGCATTGCAATCCTCAGAGACATCCACCAAGGAGAATGCGGCCACCATGCGGCCTCAAGATCACTCGTCGCCAAAGCCTTCCGCCATGGTTTCTTTTGGCCGACTGCTTTGGATGACGCCAAGGGGTTAGTTAAACATTGCAAAGGATGCCAACTCTTCAGCTCCAAGCAACACATGCCGGCTTCAGCACTCAAGACCATTCCCCTCACTTGGCCCTTCGCCGTTTGGGGACTGGACATGGTGGGCCCATTCAAGACGGCGCGCGGCGGCATGACACATCTGCTTGTCGCCGTGGACAAATTCACCAAATGGATTGAGGCAAAGCCGATCAAGAAGCTGAATGGGCCGACTGCCGTGACATTTATCGCAGATATAACAACTCGGTACGGCGTGCCACACAGCATCATCACCGACAATGGCACGAATTTCGCCAAGGGAGCCTTGGCACGTTTCTGCGCGACGCAAGGCATCCGGTTGGACTTAGCGTCCGTTGCCCACCCGCAGTCAAACGGCCAGGTCGAGCGAGCCAACGGCCTCATCCTTTCCGGCATCAAGCCCCGACTGGTCGTACCACTGGAGCGTTCAGCCGGCTGTTGGCTCGATGAGCTGCCGGCCGTCCTCTGGAGTCTGCGCACTACCCCAAACAAGTCAACCGGCTTCACTCCTTTCTTCCTCGTGTATGGTGCCGAGGCGGTCATCCCAACTGACATCGAGTTCGACTCGCCTCGGGTAACCATGTACACGGAAGCGGAGGCCAAGGAAGCACGGGAAGACGGCGTCGACCTGCTGGAAGAAGGCCGGCTGTTAGCCCTCAGCCGGTCCGCCATCTATCAGCAGGGCCTGCGCCGCTACCACAGCCGGAAGGTCAAGCCAAGATCCTTCCAAGAGGGCGATCTTGTGCTCCGGCTGATCCAGCGAACAGCCGGCCAGCACAAGCTCTCGGCCCCTTGGGAGGGCCCCTTCGTCATCAGCAGAGCTTTAGGCAACGACTCCTACTACCTGATCGACGCGCAGAAGCCGAAGGCACGAAAGAGAGACGACTCCGGCAAGGAGTCGGAACGACCATGGAACGCCAACCTCCTCCGAAGATTTTACAGTTGAAATGCAGTATGTATCACGCTAACTTTTGTACTAAGTACGAGACAATAGGCCCCCCGAGGAGAGCTCGGGGACTGCCATCTTTTATCTATGGATGAAGAGTATCATGCTTATGACCTTGTCATTACATTCACTTTTTCCGTCCGGCACCGGGTTCGACTAGTCGGCCCGGGGACTGGCCGCCTGGAGTTATATTAGAAGTCCTACCCGCAGTCAGACAAGTAGTGTGCCGGCTCCCAAGCCTTCTCTTGCCAAAAGTCGCAGATCGAAGAACCGGCTGTCCGGCTGGCAAGAGTTAAAGGCAGGAAAGGACGCCCACACGAAAAACGGCTAGGGACTAACGGACTAATATAACAAAAGCCGGTTTTTCTCCCACCACCGACCGACTACCAGAGTAGCCGGCCGGCCGGCTTCCATTCACCTCGCTTCAATCTAAGAAAGCTCGAGTACTTGCCTTCCCAAAAGGGGAAGGCGGCAAAGGAAACAGCCTAAGGATAAAAAGCATACACGAATGGAAACCAAACACGCACACAATAATATTTACATAAAAGACCTTCAAAAGGCCAGCATTCAACATAGTTCGAATACACCCCCAGTGGGTGGAACTGCGCAAGTTTAATAAAATTGTTCAAAAGGCAACAAGCAGGAAAAAACAAGGACGGCAGATTAAGCCAAGGGAGCGACTGGCGAGTCGGGCAGGTCGGTGGAGACGGCAGTGCCGGCTGGAGGAGTGGCCGGCTGGCGAACCTCGGCATGATCACCGCCTCCCGCAGAGGGCGCGCTAGCACGCGCCTCGTTGCTGGAGGCACGATCAGGCTGAGGCTGGCTGGCCGCTTCACCGGTCGGCTCAACGTCTTCGCCTTCCTCTCCTTCGTCGTCTTCGCCTTCATCGCTGGAGGCGATCTCCTCTGCTGAGTCTTCACCCGCTGCCGGGTCCAGCCCGAACCACTCCTCCGGCTGGGCAACGCTGTCGTCATTAATTTCAGGAGTGAAGACGCTGATGTTAGTACACTCGGCGATCGTCGAAGCGCGCTGAGCGATAGCCGGCCGCACCTCCTCCATCTCTTCGTCGGCCTCCAGCCGCCAGGTGCGCAGCTGGTCCAGGTTCAGCCCCGGATACCAGGCTCGGACGAACTCCAGCGCCCGCCCAGCTCCAAGCCGGGCTGCCGATGCCTTCCAGGCCTCGAAGCGGCCAACCGCAACCTCCAGCCAGTCGGCAGTCCGACTCGGGGTGCGGGGAATCGTCTCGCTTGGCCAGAGGGCAGCCAACACCTGCGCCCCGGCACGCTAGAGGCAGCGGAGCATACGGTGAGTCGGCTGCAGCCGGGCTTGGACCGCCAAGAGTTGCTCCTCAAGCGTCCAGCTCGCGTCCGGCGCGATTTCAGCCCCCGCCTGCCGGCGCGCCTCGCGATGGGCCTCGATGGTTTGGGTGGCGAAGACGGAGTAGCCGGGAAAGTAGTCTACACAGAGAACAAGAAGCAGCACATGTCAGAACACAAATCAGGGATCAAGGGGCAGGCAAGGAGTGAAGAAGGCGGCTTACCATCGATCAGATCCTCGATACGACTAAAGCCCTCGCTCAGTGCCTGCTTCGCTTCAGCCCAGCCCGCTGCTTCGGTCTTGAACTCGGCCTTCAGGGCGTCCTCGCTGTCCTGCGCCTTCTTCAGGGCCGCCTTGTGGCTCTCCTCCTGGTCAGCCAACTTCTTGGCCAGGCGGTCACGCTCCAGGACCAAGGCGTTGTACTCGGCTTCCTTGGCGCGAAGGGTGGCCTGGGTCCCGCTGAGCTGCCCCCTCAAGTCGGCATTGGCTCCTGCAAGCATGAAGACAAAGGAAAAATTAATAAGGAAGAATTCATCAAGGAAGATCCGACCCGGCTACTCAGCAGTCAGCCCGAATCTCGGGGACTTGTCACATCCCTAGATGCTGGTAGTGCTCTAGGCTAGCTTCATGTTTGCATCATGTTTAAATTTTGAAACTTGAACTGAGGGAAATTGGAAGCCTCAAAACCCTAAATAAAAGAAGGGCAAAAACCCTAAAAATCTCATTCATTGTTCCAAAATGCTCTTCTTAAATGTTTGATAATTTTTGGCAAGGGTTTTGATCCAAACCAAAAATAATGAACATTTTAAAAGGATTTATTTTTGGGACTTTGAATTTAAATCATTAGCTATTTGAATTTGAATTATATTCATATAATTAGAATATAATTTCAAATACCCCTGAAATATTTTATGAGCTTTTGGAAAAGTCCATCTAGCATAATAAAAATATTCAGAGGAGTTTTTGGCATTGTTTGAATTTGTTTAAATTCAAAACAATGGCAAAAGATATTAAATAAAAGAAAACAGAACAGAAATATAAAAAAAAGAGCAGAAGCCTACCTGGCGCTCACCTCTCAGCCCACCCGGCCCAAACCTACCTGGCGGCCTAGCTGGCAGGCCCAGCCCACCTCCTCCTCCCTGTCGCCTTCCTCCTCGCGCCAGTAGGCAGAGGAGGGACACGGCGCACGCGCCCGAGCTCGCCACGCCACCACCCTGCTCGTCTGCATCGCCTGGACACCGCGACGCCTCGCGTCATCTCCTCGGCGCTGCCCCGACCCCCTGGACTCCCTCTCTCTCCCCCAAACGCTCTCACCTCCTCTGTTCTTTCCGCCACCGAACGCGTCCGTCGCCGCCGACGAGCGTCGCCGTGGCCACAGCCACTGCCTCGCCTCGTCGTTGCGCCCAGAGGCTCCGCCTCGACCCCCTCTTCCTCTCCACCAACCCATGCCCCGCCGGACGCCCTGCATCGCCGCCCACGCCATCTTCCCCATCTCCGGCCGCCCGAGATCGCCGTCGTTGTTTCGTCGTCACCAAGCCATCCCCGAGCCCACTAGTCTGCTCTGCGAGTTCCCCGTGAGCACCGGAATCTTTCCCCTCTCTCCCCTGCCTCGTTTGCATCACGTAGCTATCGAATCCGTCGGAGCCGAGAGCTCTTCGCCGCCGGCCATGTCGCCGCCGTAGCCACCGTTGCCTAGGGCTGCAACCGAGCACGCGGCCGTGCTCAGTGCAACCCCAGGAGGTCGTAACACCCCTCCTTGCCTCCTGTCGTGCTCCCTAACCCCGAAACCCAGTTCACCCGAACGCCGGCGCCGCCGTGAGCTTCATTCGGGTGAGCTCCGGCCACCCCAGCTCGAGCTGTTGCCACCCTCGGATGCGCCTCACTGCCAGCGTCCCGTAGACGCAAACCACGCGCAAAACCGAGCCCCATAGCGGATTTCCGGCAAGCTTCCGCCGCGGCTTGAGGTCGCCTCCGGCCAAACTCCGGCGGGCCGATGTGGCCACTTAGTTAGGGGCTAATCACCCTATGAGCCACTGCCATGTGGGCCCCTGCGCTTAATTAGGATTAGTATATTGTCCTGTTAAATTAGTGTTAATACCGTGGACCCCACGTGCCAGTTTGACCTTGGCCAAGTCAACTTTGACCGGCCCCACATGTCATCCACCTAAACCAGCCTGAGACGCTGACCAGTGGACCCCACTGGTCAGTTTGACCCGGACCAGCCCCTGTTGACCAGTTTGACCCGAACCAGCCCCTGTTGACTCTGCTGAGGTCAGCATGACGCCATGCTGACGCAATATTCCTTTTCTGGAATTTAGTTTATTTTATAAATAATCAAGAAATTCCAGAAATTGTATAAACTTCTAAAATTCATAGAAATTCAACCGTAACTCCAAATGAAATAAATTATATATGAAAAATTATCAAAAAAATTCAAGGAATCCATCTGTACCATTTTCATGCATGTTAGAACAACTTATAGATGCTGTTTAGCACAAATCATATTAATGGCATTTGAATATCCACATATGGAGTTTGAGTTTGAATCTTGGATTCAAACCAACTTCATTTAAACTGGTTCTAGTTGCATTAGCACAAAACACATTCATATTGCCATGTCATAGCATGCATCATATTGTGCATTGCATTGATCATGTTTCTCTGTGTTTGCCGGTGTTGTTCCCCCTCGATAGACGCTGTACCGATGATGTGATCGTTGACACTGATGAAGAGCTATATTATCTTCAGAAGTGCCAGGCAAGCAAACCCCCTTGTTCATTCCGATAAAATCCCACTCTCTCGCTCCTGCTCTCTTTTACTGCATTAGGACAACAACGACATATTTGTTACTTGCTGCGGTAGTTGAACCCCTTTATCCTCTGCATGACCTGTCATTGCCACAGTAAATAGATGAAACCCACTAGCATGAGTAGGAGTTGTTTGAGCCCTGTTGTGCCTACTCATTCATGTTTGTTTGTCATGCCTGCTATTGCTTAGAGTTGAGTCAGGTCTGATTCATCGGGGATGAATCAGAGGCGTGTGAACATGTCCTACTGTGTATGAACTAAGTGTGTGAACACGATTTGGTAAAGGTAGCGGTGAGAGGCCATGTAGGAGTACATGGTGGGTTGTCTCATTGCAGCCGTCCTCAGGAACTGAGTTCTGTGTTTGTGATCCATGAACAGCTACTACCACACATTGGGTTCCGGTAACTCGACCCCTCTCGACTTATTAATCAACATGATCTCTGTCCAGGAGTTGCAACTAGTTTCTGGTGTTTGTAGGTAGTGTTAGTAGTCTACCAAGTGGCACCCGGTACAGGTGGGCTTGGGACAGACTAGGCACAGTGGCCCGGTGTACCAAGTGGCACCCGGTTGGTGGGCTTGGGAACCCTGCACACATCGTTTGGGGCCGTAAGCGACACCCCGGCCGGATCTCCTTGCGGATGGAACCCGAATAGGCGATAAACCTGGACTAGAGACTTGTTCGGTTAGTCAGGTCGTGGCCGACTCCCTCGCCCGGCTTCCGCTTGAAGGTTGCCGAGGTACATGACGTGTACAGGGCGATAAGTGGCGAAAGCGTGTGTGAAGAAGTACACCCCTGCAGGGTTATCATCATCTATTCGAATAGCCGGATTCCTCGGATATGGAAACTTGGACCCCTTGCATAGTTCATAGACAAGTGAAAGTGGATACCCTAAAATACGCAAGATAAGCGTGAGTGCTATGGATGGCGTTCTCGTAGGGAGACGGGAGCGGATCCATAGTGGTGTATTGATATGGTGAATATGTGGACTCGTGTGCGCCACCTCAAAAGAGTTACTTGCAGTCGTAGTTCAGGTTAGCCACCGAGTCAAAGCTGGCTTGCTGCAGTTAAACTCCACCATCCCCTTTGTTGATAATGATGCATATGTAGATAGATCTGATGTAAGTCTTGCTGGGTACATTTGTACTCACGTTTGCCTATTTTATGTTTTGCAGAGAGACTTCAGTCTCACTAGTAGTTCCGCGTGGACTTCGACGTTTAGCTTGTTACCTCAGCTACGATCTTGTGCCCTCGGCAGGATCTGGTAGATAGTCAGGCTTCTCAGCCTTTTCCATTTATAGATGTCTGTACTCAGACATGTTAAGCTTCCGCATGTGTCTTGATTTGTATGCTCTGATTGTTGGGTCATGAGACCCATGTTTGTAATATCTCGCTCCTCGGAGCCTATTGAATAAATACTTGAGTCGTAGAGTCATGTTGTGATGCCATGTTGTATTTGCACATATCGAGCATATTGTGTGTATGTTATTGAAATGCTTGGTATGTGTGGGATCTGACTATCTAGTTGTTTATCCTTAGTAGCCTCTCTTACCGGGAAATGTCTCCTAGTGTTTCCACTGAGCCATGGTAGCTTGCTACTGCTCCGGAACACTTAGGCTGGCCGGCATGTGTCCTTCTTCGTTCCTGTGTCTGTCCCTTCGGGGAAATGTCACGCGATGAATACCGGAGTCCTGTTAGCCCGCTACAGCCCGGTTCACCGGAGTCCTGCTAGCCCAGTGCTACAGCCTGGATTCACTCGCTGATGACCGACACGTTCGATGCTGGGTCATGGATGCCTGTCCCTGTAAGTTTGTGCCACTTTGGGTTTACGACTAGCCATGTCAGCCCGGGCTCCTTATCATATGGATGCTAGCGACACTATCATATACGTGTGCCAAAAGGCGCAAACGGTCCCGGGCAAGGTAAGGCGACACCCGTGGGAATACCGTGCGTGAGGCCGCAAAGTGATATGAGGTGTTACATGCTAGATCGATGTGGCATTGAGTCGGGGTCCTGACAGCGTTGGTATCAGAGCTTGACTGCCTGTAGGATTACCAAGCCAAACTGGTCGAAGTTGAGTCTAGAAATTCTTTAGTTATATAAGGGAATTGATTGTGGGATGGAACGTAAGGCTCTTTTTACTCCTTATACCTCATGCCTTCTGATCTGAGTCATCTTATCTTTCCTACGGGGATTAAGAACTAGGCTATCTCTTCCTTCTATCAGGATCACGTGTTACTAATCCGTAGACTTATAGATTGTTGGATTTAATCTTGAGTTCAGTTCCTACGACTTCTGTATGTTAACTATTGATCTCGAAACCTTGATACTGTGCTTCTGGGTGGTTATGCCACCATTTTTGTGAATGTCTCAAGTCTTTTCTGAGCATTTACAGCCGTTACGCTGTCCGAGTCATCCCAGGTTTCCAAAGAGTCTGATGCATTTGCAAATCCTTTTCCTCTGGTTTCAATGTCTTTTTAGGCCAGGTTAATCACACAAATTGTTGAGTTGAGGTACTCTACTACCTCGACATTTATGTGGGAGTTGTTATTATGACCCTAGTTGTCTTAGGGGATCATCTAGTAATTTAGCCATGATTTGTGTCTCAGTGTGAAGATTCTGGCCTTTACACTCGAAAGCATCCCGTGATGCTACTTAGTAGTAGGTATTCTATTCCTGGGTTCTTGAACTCGAGATTCACTCTACTTACTTCATGTTGATAGTGTTTGCTAGCTCCCTTAGGTTATTAGTAACCTTTGTGATAGTCCTTGAAGTCCGTGGTATCTTCTTCTTCCAAATACCATGAACTACTTATGGCAGAAGTTCCTCGTTGAACTGAACAATCACAACCAGAGTGCTCTTGATGAGTTCTTCATTCTATATTGTGGCTCTGCCAGTTCTACCTTTCTGCATGGGTTATCCAGAAGAAATGTGTTGAACTTCGTTCGACATGCTAAACCATGCATCCACAACTCAGAAAATCGTATGTTCCTTTGAGTTGTCCATCTTTAGTTGTTTTCTGGCCCTTGTATATCAATTGATATTCAGGAGTAGTTATGCATCCGTGTTCATCGTTGCCACTACTCTTGTGGTCTGTCAAGCCATTCTATTCCAGAATGACTAGGAGAAATGAACTCCAGTACCTCATCCATATCTAGGATTGGGTCAAGGTAGTCATGCTCCTCAGATCAAAATGCCAGCCTAGCTTTTGAGTCTGTTCTACCCTGAAGTATTACCGTCTTTATGTCAGGATTTTCATGAGGATTGCACCGGCTCTTGTGAATTCTTGATGTAGTGATACTTCTCACCATCATTATTCATCCCTCGGTTCTGTGTTGTCGCAACCGGAATGCCGACAAGTGAATCGTGATGTGTGAATTCAATACTCCTAGCAATCTTGTAGCTTGGTAGTTAATGGACAATAACCTCATTCTTAGCATGTTGATTTTTGAATCACCATTCTAAGATAGATTGTGCTACCTAGTCCTTATTTCCTGGTGCACTCTTTGATTGATGAGTTAGGATTTTGTCAAGTCCTCGCTCATTTGATCATATCATCTTGCCCTGAAAAGCAAGATTGTTCCCGAGCTTAGTAACATACCGGTGGTTCATGATATTCCGAATTTCTTCTCGGAAGTATCACCAGGTTGTCGCCTGATCGCTATGTTGGGCTCGTGATCAAGTTGGTTTATTGTGAACCACCCTTTCTCCAAGAATCTGTGTCGGATATCCCAGAGCTAGTTGGTTAAGCTAGACAACAACTTGGAGAGTTGGAAGATAAAAGCTTGCCTGACTTAGTTCGTTCCAAAGGGATATTCTGGTGTAGTGTGTGTTGAAGAATGATGATATCTTCATCGATTGGTCCCTATGATCAGTTGCTGGACCTATTGTCTTATCAATCCTTTGATTTGAGTGTGGGCTATCGTCAAATCAAATCAGTACCCACGATGCTCGTAATGTTGTCTTACTCGTGGTTGATCCCTCGAGCATACACCCTTACATCTTTGGTCTGATCAATGCTATCACTTGTTCACTTAACTATGGAATTCCTTTTAAAAGGAAACCCAGATGAATTGTTGTTGAGCCCATTGACAACATCCTTATCTCCTCCATGGTCTTGTTGGACAACAAGTTAGTGTTGGAAACTTTTGAAGCATTTTCTTCATGCTAGCTCATGAAGCATATGTTCGGATGTAAGAAGTGACTTCCTCTAGTTCATGTGCATTTAATGCAAGTTGCCGTCGTGGATTCGAGAAAGTCAATGTTGCTTCCTTTGGAATCATCCCAAATCAGTCATGCATACGTGCGAAGTATTCTGTGGTTCGGAGACTTGCAACCTCCATTCCATATGTATATCCTAGCACACCAAGCCACTGATTGAGTTGTTCAAAGATAAAGGAGTCTGTCCAAGGTGAACTCTTTGGACTTCCACGCGTGGAGACTTCGATGTCATTAATGATGGTTCCCAACCAGAAATCGGTAGTGTTTTATTGTAAGACTACCATGTGGGCATGCTTGTCTGGGACAACGTGTTCACATGTTTGTAGCAGAACTAGCTCATGTTTTGGAGCTTGCTATCGCAGTTCATTTCCCGAGAATCTCGCAACGTCATCTCGTCGATTTGTGTTGCAAACTTTCATTTTTCTTCCTAGACTCGATGAGTCTGGAATATCCTGACACCAACCAGATCTGAATCTCAGGCAGATATGATGGTTGGAACATTTTCCAAGAACTATAATATTGGTTCCTCGATAACCGGTAAAGTGGATGTCGTGGCCAACACACCCAGCCGGAAGACCTATTATTGTAGTATCTTGTTTGAGGAAGTTGGCCACCTCCCCATAAGGATTTCGTAGGATTTACCTCCGTAACTGTTCCTTATGGATTCTATTGCTTCCGAAGTCCGACCTTTACTTGATGTTCTAGTTATCAAACCATATCTAGGAATGGGATACACTAGCACGTCAAGGAGAACATTAGAAGCGGAGTGCTAAATGTCTCCCGGTCGATCATCCAGATTTTATTTCCTTGGCCCCGCCAAGGGTGAAATCTGAGAAAGTGTTATCTTCCTTTGCATCTGCATCATCCATCATTAGCCATCATGGTAGTATGTTGTGTTGTCAGCACCCTTGACACGGATGTTGATAAAACCCTGATGATTGTGGAAATGCTCAAGTTCTTGAGAGCACGCACAAGCGCTACGTGTTATCATCGGCACTAACTGGGATTCCTCTCAGTTTCCTCGATAATGCTATGACCTTTTCAAATAGTGAATCCACTCTCTATTGTTGGGTTTTTCCCTAGTTACCAGAATCATTCCCAGCATTTGCATTTTGTTCCCAGCTTGCACCGCCAATGTGCCATTCTACCATGGGTCTCTTCCATTTCCGGTGATAAGCAAACTCATCCATTATGTTGTCTTCAACAAGGTAATCCACATCATCCAAGTCCGAGTATGCCATTCTACCGACCCCCGCCAATCGATTGTTGTGATTTGCCTTAGGCTGATATAGAGAGTCTCAATGATCTCTATATCAAAGGTAATTCTTTTTGCCACTTAAGGTAATAATCTACGAATCACCCTCCTCCAGGATGTTTCGTCATGGTATCATGGCCACTCAACTCCTCGCTACGTAGACAATCGTTTACCACCTTCTTAGGTGTGGAATTGTTGTCTACCTAGTGAACCCTCGTCATCTGTCTCACTCCATTTCCTCAGATGTATGCTTCGTGTCTCAGCTCGAGAGATGTGACAATGTCTCATCCCATGAGTTGATCCTGAGTTGTTCGGTCTTCGAGAAGATCGACCCTTCTAGAGTCTCCTTCTTCTCTCCATGTCATGTTGGCAGGATTTCTCAGAGCAAGACTTCGAGACAATGAGGGTGATCGAATCAAGGTTCTTATGAAGTGCAACCTGGATCGTGAAGATTATACTAGTTTGCGTTTCCCCTTCATCTTACCCTACGCTTGAATCTCGAGACGAGATTCTTGTTTAGTGGGGGTGAGTTGTCACATCCCTAGATGCTGGTAGTGCTCTAGGCTAGCTTCATGTTTGCATCATGTTTAAATTTTGAAACTTGAACTGAGGGAAATTGGAAGCCTCAAAACCCTAAATAAAAGAAGGGCAAAACCCTAAAAAAATCTCATTCATTGTTCCAAAATGCTCTTCTTAAATGTTTGATAATTTTTGGCAAGGGTTTTGATCCAAACCAAAAATAATGAACATTTTAAAAGGATTTATTTTTGGGACTTTGAATTTAAATCATTAGCTATTTGAATTTGAATTATATTCATATAATTAGAATATAATTTCAAATACCCCTGAAATATTTTATGAGCTTTTGGAAAAGTCCATCTAGCATAATAAAAATATTCAGAGGAGTTTTTGGCATTGTTGAATTTGTTTAAATTCAAAACAATGGCAAAAGATATTAAATAAAAGAAAACAGAACAGAGATATAAAAAAAAGAGCAGAAGCCTACCTGGCGCTCACCTCTCAGCCCACCCGGCCCAAACCTACCTGGCGGCCTAGCTGGCAGGCCCAGCCCACCTCCTCCTCCCTGTCGCCTTCCTCCTCGCGCCAGTAGGCAGAGGAGGGACACGGCGCACGCGCCCGAGCTCGCCACGCCACCACCCTGCTCGTCTGCATCGCCTGGACACCGCGACGCCTCGCGTCATCTCCTCGGCGCTACCCCGACCCCCTGGACTCCCTCTCTCTCCCACCAAACGCTCTCACCTCCTCTGTTCTTTCCGCCACCGAACGCGTCCGTCGCCGCTGACGAGCGTCGCCGTGGCCACAGCCACTGCCTCGCCTCGTCGTTGCGCCCAGAGGCTCCGCCTCGACCCCCTCTTCCTCTCCACCAACCCATGCCCCGCCGAACGCCCTGCATCGCCGCCCACGCCATCTTCCCCATCTCCGGCCGCCCGAGATCGCCGTCGTTGTTTCGTCGTCACCAAGCCATCCCCGAGCCCACTAGTCTGCTCTGCGAGTTCCCCGTGAGCACCGGAATCTTTCCCCTCTCTCCCCTGCCTCGTTTGCATCGCGTAGCTATCGAATCCGTCGGAGCCGAGAGCTCTTCGCCGCCGGCCATGTCGCCGCCGTAGCCACCGTTGCCTAGGGCTGCAACTGAGCACGCGGCCGTGCTCAGTGCAACCCCAGGAGGTCGTAACACCCCTCCTTGCCTCCTGTCGTGCTCCCTAACCCCGAAACCCAGTTCACCCGAAAGCCGGCGCCGCCGTGAGCTTCATTCCGGTGAGCTCCGGCCACCCCAGCTCGAGCTGTTGCCACCCTCGGATGCGCCTCACTGCCAGCGTCCCGTAGACGCAAACCACGCGCAAAACCGAGCCCCATAGCGGATTTCCGGCAAGCTTCCGCCGCGGCTTGAGGTCGCCGCCGGCCAAACTCCGGCGGGCCGATGTGGCCACTTAGTTAGGGGCTAATCACCCTATGAGCCACTGCCATGTGGGCCCCTGCGCTTAATTAGGATTAGTATATTTTCCTGTTAAATTAGTGTTAATACCGTGGACCCCGCGTGCCAGTTTGACCTTGGCCAAGTCAACTTTGACCGGCCCCACATGTCATCCACCTAAACCAGCCTGAGACGCTGACCAGTGGACCCCACTGGTCAGTTTGACCCGGACCAGCCCCTGTTGACTCTGCTGAGGTCAGCATGACGCCATGCTGACGCAATATTCCTTTTCTGGAATTTAGTTTATTTTATAAATAATCAAGAAATTCCAGAAATTGTATAAACT
Source organism: Triticum aestivum (assembly GCF_018294505.1). Taxonomy (NCBI): domain Eukaryota; kingdom Viridiplantae; phylum Streptophyta; class Magnoliopsida; order Poales; family Poaceae; genus Triticum; species Triticum aestivum. Next base: position 484,651,883 of record NC_057809.1, on the reverse strand, counting down.
TCTAAAATTCATAGAAATTCAACCGTAACTCCAAATTAAATAAATTATATATGAAAAATTATCAGAAAAATTCAAGGAATCCATCTGTACCATTTTCATGCATGTTAGAACAACTTATAGATGTTGTTTAGCACAAATCATATTAATGGCATTTGAATATCCACATATGGAGTTTGAGTTTGAATCTTGGATTCAAACCAACTTCATTTAAACTGGTTCTAGTTGCATTAGCACAAAACACATTCATATTGCCATGTCATAGCATGCATCATATTGTGCATTGCATTGATCTTGTTTCTCTGTGTTTGCCGGTGTTGGTCCCCCTCGATAGACGCTGTACCGATGATGTGATCGTTGACACTGATGAAGAGCTATATTATCTTCAGAAGTGCCAGGCAAGCAAACCCCCTTGTTCATTCCGATAAAATCCCACTCTCTCGCTCCTGCTCTCTTTTACTGCATTAGGACAACAACGACATATTTGTTACTTGCTGCGGTAGTTGAACCCCTTTATCCTCTGCATGACCTGTCATTGCCACAGTAAATAGATGAAACCCACTAGCATGAGTAGGAGTTGTTTGAGCCCTGTTGTGCCTACTCATTCATGTTTGTTTGTCATGCCTGCTATTGCTTAGAGTTGAGTCAGGTCTGATTCATCGGGGATGAATCAGAGGCGTGTGAACATGTCCTACTGTGTATGAACTAAGTGTGTGAACACGATTTGGTAAAGGTAGCGGTGAGAGGCCATGTAGGAGTACATGGTGGGTTGTCTCATTGCAGCCGTCCTCAGGAACTGAGTTCTGTGTTTGTGATCCATGAACAGCTACTACCACACATTGGGTTCCGGTAACTCGACCCCTCTCGACTTATTAATCAACATGATCTCTGTCCAGGAGTTGCAACTAGTTTCTGGTGTTTGTAGGTAGTGTTAGTAGTCTACCAAGTGGCACCCGGTACAGGTGGGCTTGGGACAGACTAGGCACAGTGGCCCGGTGTACCAAGTGGCACCCGGTTGGTGGGCTTGGGAACCCTGCACACATCGTTTGGGGCCGTAAGCGACACCCCGGCCGGATCTCCTTGCGGATGGAACCCGAATAGGCGATAAACCTGGACTAGAGACTTGTTCGGTTAGTCAGGTCGTGGCCGACTCCCTCGCCCGGCTTCCGCTTGAAGGTTGCCGAGGTACATGACGTGTACAGGGCGATAAGTGGCGAAAGCGTGTGTGAAGAAGTACACCCCTGCAGGGTTATCATCATCTATTCGAATAGCCGGATTCCTCGGATATGGAAACTTGGACCCCTTGCATAGTTCATAGACAAGTGAAAGTGGATACCCTAAAATACGCAAGATAAGCGTGAGTGCTATGGATGGCGTTCTCGTAGGGAGACGGGAGCGGATCCATAGTGGTGTATTGATATGGTGAATATGTGGACTCGTGTGCGCCACCTCAAAAGAGTTACTTGCAGTCGTAGTTCAGGTTAGCCACCGAGTCAAAGCTGGCTTGCTGCAGTTAAACTCCACCATCCCCTTTGTTGATAATGATGCATATGTAGATAGATCTGATGTAAGTCTTGCTGGGTACATTTGTACTCACGTTTGCCTATTTTATGTTTTGCAGAGAGACTTCAGTCTCACTAGTAGTTCCGCTTGGACTTCGACGTTTAGCTTGTTACCTCAGCTACGATCTTGTGCCCTCGGCAGGATCTGGTAGATAGTCAGGCTTCTCAGCCTTTTCCATTTATAGATGTCTGTACTCAGACATGTTAAGCTTCCGCATGTGTCTTGATTTGTATGCTCTGATTGTTGGGTCATGAGACCCATGTTTGTAATATCTCGCTCCTCGGAGCCTATTGAATAAATACTTGAGTCGTAGAGTCATGTTGTGATGCCATGTTGTATTTGCACATATCGAGCATATTGTGTGTATGTTATTGAAATGCTTGGTATGTGTGGGATCTGACTATCTAGTTGTTTATCCTTAGTAGCCTCTCTTACCGGGAAATGTCTCCTAGTGTTTCCACTGAGCCATGGTAGCTTGCTACTGCTCCGGAACACTTAGGCTGGCCGGCATGTGTCCTTCTTCGTTCCTGTGTCTGTCCCTTCGGGGAAATGTCACGCGATGAATACCGGAGTCCTGTTAGCCCGCTACAGCCCGGTTCACCGGAGTCCTGCTAGCCCAGTGCTACAGCCTGGATTCACTCGCTGATGACCGACACGTTCGATGCTGGGTCATGGATGCCTGTCCCTGTAAGTTTGTGCCACTTTGGGTTTACGACTAGCCATGTCAGCCCGGGCTCCTTATCATATGGATGCTAGCGACACTATCATATACGTGTGCCAAAAGGCGCAAACGGTCCCGGGCAAGGGTAAGGCGACACCCGTGGGAATACCGTGCGTGAGGCCGCAAAGTGATATGAGGTATTACATGCTAGATCGATGTGGCATTGAGTCGGGGTCCTGACAGGACTACACCCAGTGGGTGCGCTGACGCGCCCCCACAGGAGATGCATGAGACAAAGCACGCACTCCGGCTGCTGGTCAGGTCCTCGGTTCTCCGGCCCAGCTCCTGAGCCTGGGAGTTGAAGGCGGCTGCGCGGAGGTTATGATACTCCTGGAAGATTATACAGGAGGCGAGGATAAGTTAAGTTGTCAGGACCTAGTAAGTTCCAAGCCGCCTGCGCAGCAGCCGACTCGGAACTCGGGGACTACACCCAGTGGGTGCGCTGACGCGCCCCACGGAAGAAATCAAAAGAGAAAAATAACCAAGGCCAGAAGACTCACTCGGATGACGGCCCGCGTCGCGAGGAACTCTTGGGTGTATCGCTGCAGCGAGGCGTCCTGAGCTTGAAGCCGGTTCGGGACCTCCTGGGCCGCCGCGTTCAGCTCGCCCGTCCCCCCGCTGGGAGTCCACTCGGACGTGCTGGCGCTGGCCGCCTCCAGGGCCTCCGCCGTCTGGCTAGCGCCAGCAGCTCGGTGCGGTTCCGGCGCGGAGGCGCCACCCCCTGCACGCCGGCGCAATGCCGGCTGCACCTCGAGGCTGGCCCCTGCCTCCGGCTCGCCCCCGGACGGCTGCTCTGGCGCCGCAGCTGATTGGCCGCTTTGGCCCGCTCCAGTCGGCGCTGTCTGCGGTGCCCCCTCCACGAAGATCATGTGGTCCTCCGTCCTCTCCATCACCGGCGGGCCTTGGTCGACCTCCTCCAACGGTGGCACGGGAATGTCGGGGGCCACAGCGCGGAGGGGAACAACGAGCAGCGGAGGCTGGTTGTGCTAGGCCTCCACCTCCGTATCCGCGGCTGCCGCCTCTGCCCAGGCCTTAGCCGCCGCGTCGGCCTGCTCCTTTGTCGCCTGGGCGGTCCTTCGCTCCGCCGCCTCCCGCTCCTCCCGCGTCTCCCGTGCGTTCCGCTGCGTGGCCTCCCTAAGGTCAGCGCGAGGATCCACGCGACGGGAGCCTGAAGACCCTCCAGTCGGCCCGACTATGGAGCCGCCAGGACCCCACTCAAGGGAAAGCGGTACCCTGTCCGGCGAATAAAGAAAGGTTTAGAAGAGCTTCGGTCGAAGAAGACAACAAAAAAGTATATGCAAGACATTCGACGACTTACGCCGAGATCGCCTGTGGCTGTTTCACCGCCTTGCGAAAGCGGGCCGCCTTCACGGCCGCCTCATCCCGCTTGGTCGCCGCCGTAGAAGCCTTGGATTTCTTTGGCCAGTTGCCGAAGAAGGTCGATGCGGCCCGGCGCTTCTGCGCGCCGCCTCGGGCAGCCAGCGCGGCAGACGGGCCCATGCCTTGATGATCAAGCGCCGGCTGGCGGTGCGGGGCGGCTTCAACCTCGTCGTCGTCCGGCCAGTCTTCGAAGCCGGCCCTAAGCCCCGCGCCTTCGGCCTCGTCGCCTTCCCCCATGATGGCGTCTTCCATGGCGGCCACTCCCAGGTCCGGATCGTCGGCGTCGTCCACCATGCGGTCGGGGAGGAGTCGGCGCTCTACCCCTGCGGCCCCGGCCATCGGCGGAAGAAGAGGGTTCTGCTAAAGGCAAACCAACTGATCAGAGGTCGGCTATCATGAGGCTGGCTACAAAAAGGAAGAAAAGAAGAAAAAACTTACGGCGGGCGGAGGGTTGGCGCGGGAATACAGCTCCTTGCCGTATCACCAATCCTCGGCGAGCTTGCAGTTGGAGATGTAGTTCACCATGTAAGACACCTCTGCATGAGGCATCTCCCTGGTGCTCAGCCGGCACGGGTCGAAGCGGCCGCTCATCTGGCAAATCATGTGAGGCCGGCCTTGGAGTGGAAGTACCCGGCGCTCCACGAAGGCGGCCACTAAGTCGGCTCCGGTCAGGCCCTCCGACTGGATCATCACCCGAAGCCGGGAGACGGCTGCGTTGCCGTCCTGGGACAACGACCTGGCCCGGTAGCTCCACGAAGGTTGCCTCCCAGCCGGCGGGCCGGCTACGTAAGCCGGCAGGTTGACGTAGTCGCCTTGCTAGGCGACATTCTTCATGTAAAAGTAGGACTTCTGCCAGAGCTTCACCGACTGGATCAGTGGGATGGGCAAGAACGGATTGTTCTCGCCTGTCCGCCTCATGGCAATGAAGGCTCCGCAGGGGGCGGGCACGCCCGCGACGACGGTGCCGAGCTTGCTCTGGAAGAATTCCCCCCAGAGCTCGAGCGTGGGGAGAACCCCAAGAAAGCCCTCGCACAGGGTGACGAAAGCCGACAGCAGCATCACCGTGTTGGGCGTGAGGTGATGCGGCTGGAGGTGGTAGAATTCAAGGAAGGCTCGAAGGAATCCGCTCGCCGGGAGGCCGAAGCCACGCAGGCAGTGCTAGCGGAAGATCACCCGCTCGCCCTCCTCCGGTGCCGGTGAAATCTCCCTCGCTGGCGCTTGACGAACCCGCACGAAGTTATCGCCCGGCAGGCGCCGCGTCCGGCGGAGGAACTCGACGTGCTCATCATGGACGTTCGAGCCGACCCACGAGCTCGACAGCGCCATGGGAGCGACACGGTGAGGAGTGAGACGATGCGACGGTGGAGGCGTGCACGACCCCGCTACGGCGGGACCAAAGGACCTGAGAGGTCCGACGGCGGAACGGCGCGGCAAAGGGTTGCTGCGGCGGCAGAAAGAAGAAGAAGGAAGGCGAGAAGGGGCGGAGAGAGGGAGAGCGTGCGAGCCTCTGCCGCTCCCCCTCCTCCCCCTACTTATAGACCCGCGCGGCGGAGCCGAGGAGGCGTGGTGTGGGGGAATGTGGGGATCAACTGCGCCCACTCCCCCACGTCCCGCGATTATTGCGCCCTGATGGCGTAATAAAACCGCCGCGGGAAGGCAAGCGGTCCACGTGGGCCGCAGAAGATCCGTGCTCGGGCCGAGGCCTAGGAGTGGCGGGCCCAAGCCTGCGGCGGCGTCCGTCGCGCGCGTGCACTGGCAGGATCTCCTTGCCATGTGGCCCGCGGGATGGCGTGCGGTCAGCTCGCAGGCCGACCCGCATTCCCGCCAATGAGAAACGGGGGTTCCCGAAGACGATGCGCACAAGCATAGTCGGCCCCTCAGGATAGGAAGTTGACCGAGCTTTTCGTCCTTTTGTCAGCCTCGAAGCTCGATAAGCTTCGGGGAGTACTGTCGGAGTAAATAACCATGGGTAGCCTAGCCGACTCCCCCTGGCCCTTCTGAAAAAATTATGAGCCGATCTGGCCCTCAAGAATCCAAGACATGGGGCCGCCTTCCCCTTGCCGGTTGTCTCCCAGGCTGGCTATCAGAAGGCAACCCGACTTTAGCCCTCATGAAGAAAGCCGCGGGAGGGCCGGCTCTGAGAAGCCGGCCGCGAGAAGGCCGACTCCAAGAAGCCCGCTCCCACAAAGCGGTTAAGATCGTACCCTCGAAGTCTGCATCCACATAACGGCGATGTGATGGGGCGTGGCTACAGTAAAGCCTGCCACCCCCGAATCTCGGAGCACGCCTGGCACAGTGCGCCGTACGGGTGGCCATGACCCGTCCGGCGCAGCGCTGTTGCCACGTTGACCCTGATGTCATCCATGACGGGCTGCCAGCGCGGCCCATGGGCAGTGGGCCCCTTCGGGCAGAGAGACACCCGAAGGCGGCCAGGCCTCCCCCAGTCGGCCCAAGACAGAGCCGGCTCCCCACAGCCAGCTTGCCACCTCCCTTGAAGGAGACGCCCCATTAAGGAGACAAGACGCGGTAAGGCTACAGCGATCACCCGCCGGCACGGCACTGTAGCCACGCCCACCACGGCGAAGCCCTTGTCACAAGGATTGAGCAACAGTAACCAGCCGCCAACAAGGCCCTGGACAGTGGGGCCTGCCTGTCGACCAAGGAGCCGGCAGCCGGCGGGACCCACTAGCCGGCGGGCCCCAGCAGCCGGCGCAGAAGCCGGCGAGTGTAGACACAAACGGCTGGGCCCCACGCCCAGCCGGATTACCATTGTATCCCCGGGGGGTAGGCCTATATAAACCCCACGGGACACCCATGCAAAGGGTTGATCCCTGCTAGTTTTAGACACCACATAGGGAGGAGAAGAGAGCGAGCGGTGCCCTTCTTCCTCCTCTCACCAAACAGCTCACGGAGCATCGTGTAGCTACTTGTTCATCTAGTGATCTTGCGGAGACCCTGCAGAGCAGTAGTAGGGGTGTTATCTCCACGGAGAGCCCCGAAGCTGGGTAAGATTCGCCGGCGTGCATGTCTTCGCCTCATCCCGCTTCTAGGCACCGACGACGTCTTATTGGCTCCCACAATGATAAGCCACCCATTGGCATATGTCGCACCTACCACCCGACAAAGATGAGCACGGTCAAGTTGTTAGAAACAAAGCTCGTCTCGTTGCTAAGGATATACTCAAGTGGAAGGCATTGACTTCGATGAAACATTGGCTCCTGTGGCTAGACTTGAAGCCATACGCATACTGCTAGCCTATGCAAATCATCACAACATACTTCTTTATCAAATGGATGTGAAGAGCGCCCTTCTCAATGGCAAGATTGAAGAAGAAGTGTATGTTGCACAACCACCTGGCTTTGAAGATCCAAAACATCCTGACATGGTATACAAGCTCAACAAGGCACTGTGTGGCCTCAAACAAGCCCCTCGGGCCTGGTATGACACACTCAAATACTTCCTGAAGAGCAAAGGCTTCATACCTGGTTCCCTCAACCCCACTCTCTTCACGAAGACATATGATGGTGAACTGTTTGTGTGCCAAATATATGTGGATGACATTATCTTCGGGTGCACCAATCAGAAGTACAGTGAAGAGTTTGGATTTATGATGCAAGAGCAATATCAAATGTCTATGATGGGAGAGATGAAGTTCTTTCTCGGTCTTCAAATACGACAACAATGCAACGGCATCTTCATATCTCAAGAGAAGTATCTCAAAGATTGCCTGAAGAAGTTCGGTATGCAAGACTGCAAAGGCTTCACGACGCCAATGCCAGCCAAGCATCATCTGGGTCCTGACGACAATGGTAAAGAGTTCGATCAAAAGTTATACCGCTCCATGATTGGTTCTTTACTTTATCTATGTGCATCTAGGCCAGATATTATGCTTAGTGTTTGCATGTGTGCTCGATTCCAAGCGGCACCAAAGGAGTCGCATCACTTAGCTGTGAAGCGAATTCTTCGATATTTGGCTCACACCCCAACTCTAGGATTATGGTATCCAAAGGGCTCAGAGTTTGATCTGGTTGGATTCTCGGATGCTGATTATGCTGGTGACAAAGTGGATCGCAAGTCTACATCAGGCACATGTCATTTTCTGGGACGATCACTTGTATGTTGGTCTTCAAAGAAGCAGAACTATATATCTCTCTCCACTGCTGAATCTGAATACATTGCTGCTGGATCTTGCTGCACTCAGCTTCTGTGGATGAAGCAAACACTCAAGGACTATGGCATTCATCTGAAGCAAGTGCCACTCTACTGCGACAACGAAAGCGCCATCAAGATTGCCAACAACCCAGTTCAGCACTCGAAGACAAAGCACATTGAAATTCGTCATCACTTTCTCAAAATCATGTTGTGAAGGAAGATATTGATATCATACACGTCAACACTAAAGAGCAATTGGCAGATATCTTCACCAAGCCCTTGGATGAGAAGAGATTTTGCAAGTTACGGTGTGAGCTAAATATCCTGGAATCCTCAAATGTCCTGTGATCAGGCACACATCCTAACCCTTATGCATATTGATGACTTAGATGTGCAACACACGAAGTAAAGTATATCTTCAATCAATGAAGACATACATTCTAAGCGTGAATACATTAATGTGGAATTTGACTTCGGAGCGCCACGATAATTGTGCACCGTGTCTGGGTCTAATACTTCCCATACGGTGGGTAACGCCACCACCAAATGTTCTATTTGAAGTGTTTCACTCATGGCGTTACCTTGCTATGTCTTCACATTTGGTTTGGCTTCAATCTCAACATGTTTTCATGATTAGCTTCACTATGTTGATTATATATATATACTAGTGTTGTGTCCTCTACAGCATTCACTTATAGCTATGTCTTCTTGTTGAATCTTTTGAACTAAGTGAATGTGATCGGACCCTAAACTCTCTGTGCTTTCTATCTCAAACTCTATCTCTCCAAATCATATGCATTCTATTGAAACTGTCGAATGTCTTCTCTGTGTCCTTGTCAGCAGAAGATACAGAGACAAACCTTAAGTCCGCTTTCAATGCTCATTCCTCCACATGAAACCCGGAGAAGTAGGAACGACCACCCGACAATACAGGCGTGCGTGGGACGTGGAACAAACCCCAAAATTCTGCATGATGGCCACGTGTTCCTCAGATGCGAATCGCCAGGGGCACCTCTGTAATAACGCAGTGCCGCCCCTGTATCTATAAATACACACTTCACAGCGGTCATTATCTCTTCTTCCACTCTCGCACGAACCCTAGCGCCACCGCTAGCCCTCGACGACGCCGGCGACGAAGCGCTTCACTGCCGCAACCTCTCCGACGCCGTCTTCACACCGACCACGGACATCGTCCTCTCCGCCGTCGCCATAGGTGTCCTCCGTTGTCACATCCCTAGCTTCTGGCATTGCACCAGTACTAGCCTTTGGTGATGCATCATGTTTACTTTTACAGAAAGTTGAAATGGGGATTGTCCAAACCCTAGCATTTTAAGAATTCACCAGGTTCACCTAAAATATTTTCAGTCAATCCAAGTGGCTTTCAATAATGTTCATCATCTTTGGAAAAATGCTGGAAACAGTAACCAGAGATGATGCACATTTTTCCATGTCATTTTGGATCTTTGAACTAATATATATTGTATTTGAGTTGGAGCAAATATATGTTATATATATTTTTAATGCTTCAATAATTCTGATATTTTGTGAGGGGCTCTAGAATATTACTTTCAGTCCCTGCAAAAATTATTGGAAGAAACAAAAATGATTTAGTGTTTGAACTAAATCAAAACAGATTAAAACAAATAGAAAACAATGATTAAAAAAATAACACAGAGCAAAAATAAAAAAGGGAGACGGCCACCTGGGCCACTTACCTGCTTACCTGCCCGGCCCAGCTCCTCCCGCTGGCCCAGCCCGCCACCGCTACCCCCCTGTCGTCTTCTTCCCTCGCCAGAAGGACGCGGGCACGCGCCCGGCGCGCGCGGCCACGCGCCCCGGCCACCTCCTCCCTGCCTGGCTGCCTCCTCCTCCCCTGGTTCCCTCCCGCGACGCCACGCAGCCCCCTCGGACCCCTCTCACTCTTCCTCGAGGCCCCGCCCCTCTGCTCTTTCTCTCTCGCCCGAACCCGAACACAGCCGTCGCCACCGACGCCGTTCGCCGCGGCCACCATCCCCCTCTCGCCTCCCCGACGCCTCCCAGAGCTCCGCAAGTCCTCCCTCGTCCTCCTCGTCGTCTCACGCGACCAGAAGAGCCCCGGAACGCCGCCCCCGACGTTTTCCCCCTCGCCGGCCGCCGAGGATCTTCTCCGTCGAATTCGGCCACTCCGGCGCGCCCCCGAGCTCGCTGACCCTCCCTGCACGATCCCCGTGAGTCCCTGCTCCGTTTCCCCCTAACCCCAAGTTCGATTTCGAGCTCTAGCCGCCCCTCTACCGGAGCCGAGACGCTCCGCCGCACGGGCTCGTCGCCGGTGAAGCTCCGGTGACCTTTTGGTCCCACGCCTGCGTCCGTTGCACTCGTTGCGTCCCGTAGAGTAAAACTAGCGCGACCACCGTCTTGTTTGCACATCGCAGCGTCGGTCCCGCGAACACCCGAGCTCCGGCAGCCGCAAAAGAGGTCGCCGCCGGCAGCTCCGGCCACCCCAGCACCAAACACCGCCACCGTTGGATGCGCCACATCGCCAGCTACTTGTAGCACCCACCCGCGCATCAAACCGTGGCCGGAGGAGCGATCCCGAAGCCCTCCGCCGTGCCTGTTGCCGCCGGCGTTGAGCCGCCGGCCTGTTTGGGCCATTTGACCCGGGTTTGACCCCCCCCCTCTCTCTCTCACTGACCTGCGGGCCCCGCCCGGCTAATTAGGCTAGGATTAGTATTAACTAAATATTAGTTAGTTTAATAGACACTGACAGCAGGGCCCCACCTGCTAATTAGTCATAGATTAGTTTCTGTTTAGTTTTAAACTAATCCAGTGGCCCCACCCGTCAGCATTGACTCTGCTGACGTGGCCTTTGACCCGGCCCCACCTGCCATTGACACTAAACAGCTCTGGGTCACTGACCAGTGGACCCCACTGGTCAGGTTTGACCTGGAGGCGCCCTGTTGACCTGCTGACGTCATGATGATGTCAGGCTGACGCAATAAGTATTTTCTGGAATTTAAATAATCTTAAATGATTTAATAATTCCAGAAAATAGCTAAAACTTCAATAAATCATAGAAAATTAACCGTAACTCCAAATAAAATAAATTATATATGAAAAATTATCAGAAAAATTCAAGGAATCCATCTGTACCATTCTCATGCATGTTAGAACAACTTATAGCTGCTGTTTAGCACAAATCAATTAAAGGGCATTTAAATAATCACATATGGAGTTTGAATTTGAATCTTGGATTCAAACCAACTTCATTTAATCTGGTTTTAGTTGCATTAGCTCAAAACACATTCATTTTGCCATGTCATGATCATGCATCATATTGTGCATTGCATTGATCGTGTTTTTCTGTATTTGCCGGAATTTGTCCCCTCTCGATAGACGTGATACCGATGATGTGATCGTTGACACTGATGAAGACTCAATGTTATCTTCAGAAGTGCCAGGCAAGCAAAAACCCCTTGTTCATTCCGATACAATCCTACTCTCTCGCTCCTGCTCTCTTTTACTGCATTAGGACAACACCGATTCATCTGTTACTTGCTGCGGTAGCTGAACCCCTTTATCCTCTGCATGACCTGTCATTGCCACAGTAAATAGATGAAACCCACTAGCATGAGTAGGAGTTGTTTGAGCCCTGATGTGCCTACTCATTCATGTTTGTTTGTCATGCCTGCTACTGCTTAGAGTTGAGTCAGGTCTGATTCATCGGGGATGAATCAGAGGCGTGTGAACATGTCCTACTGTGTGTGAGCTAAGTGTGTGAACACGATTTGGTAAAGGTAGCGGTGAGAGGCCATGTAGGAGTACATGGTGGGTTGTCTCATTGTAGCCGTCCTCAGGAACTGAGTTCTGTGTTTGTGATCCATGATTCAGCTACTACCATACATTGGGCCCTGAAATATGACCCCGCTCGACTTCTTATTCACCCTTGTCCTCTGTCCAGGAGTTGCAAGTAGTTTCTGGTGTTTGTAGTATGCTGGAGGCCGTGGACAGCGCTGACCGTAGGGGTGGGCTGTGATGCGGTAGGCACGTGGCACGGTGTAACGGGCGCCCGTTTGGTGTCTCGGGAACCCTGTTCACATCGTTTGGGGCCGTGAGCGAAACTCCGGCCGGATCTCCTCATGGATGGAACCCGAATAGGCGATAAACCTGGACTAGAGACTTGAGTGTTTAGGTAGGTCGTGGTCTACACCCACGTCGGCTTTCGCTTGAACTCTGCCGAGCACATGTCGTGTGCAGACGCTAAGTGGTGGAAACATGTATGAAGAAGTACACCCCTGCAGGGTTAACCTAACCTATTCGAATAGCCGTGTCCACGGAAAAGGACTTCTGGGTTGCTTATATCAGTTCATAGACAAGTGAAAGTGGATACTCTAAAATACGCAAGATAAGCGTGAGTGCTATGGATGGCGTTCTCGTAGGGGAACGGGAGCGGATCCATAGTGGTGTATTGCTATGGTGAATATGTGGACTCGTGTGCGCCACCTCAAAAGAGTCGCTTGCAGTCGTAGTTTAGGATAGCCACCGAGTCAAAGCTGGCTTGCTGCAGTTAAACCCCACCATCCCCTTGTTGAAAATGATGCATATGTAGTTAGTTCTGATGTAAGTCTTGCTGGGTACATTTGTACTCACGTTTGCCTATTTTATGTTTTTGCAGAGAGACTTTAGTCTCACTAGTATTTCCGCGTGGTCTTCGACGTTTAGCTTGATACCTCAGCTACGATCTTGTGCCCTCGGCAGGATCTGATAGATAGTCAGGCTTCTCAGCCTTTCTCATTTATAGTTGTCTGTACTCAGACATGATAGCTTCCGCTTGTGCTTTGACTTGTATGCTCTGAGTGTTGGGTCATGAGACCCATGTTTGTAATATCTCGCTCCTCGGAGCCTATTGAATAAACTACTTGAGTCGTAGAGTCATGTTGTGATGCCATGTTGTATTGCACATATCGAGCATATTGTGTGTATGTTATTGAAATGCTTGGTATGTGTGGGATCTGACCATCTAGTTGTTTATCTTTAGTAGCCTCTCTTACCGGGAAATGTCTCCTAGTGTTTCCACTGAGCCATGGTAGCTTGCTACTGCTCCGGAACACTTAGGCTGGCCGGCATGTGTCCTTCTTCGTTCCTGTGTCTGTCCCTTCGGGGAAATGTCACGCGATGAATACCGGAGTCCTGTTAGCCTGCTACAGCCCGGTTCACCGGAGTCCTGCTAGCCCAGTGCTACAGCCTGGATTCACTCGCTGATGACCGACACGTTCGATGCTGGGTCATGGATGCCTGTCCCTGTAAGTTTGTGCCACTTTAGGTTTACGACTAGCCATGTCAGCCCGGGCTCCTTATCATATGGATGCTAGCGACACTGTCATATACGTGTGCCAAAAGGCGCAAACGGTCCCGGGCAAAGGTAAGGCGACACCCGTGGGAATACCGTGCGTGAGGCCGCAAAGTGATATGAGGTGTTACATGCTAGATCGATGTGGCATTGAGTCGGGGTCCTGACAGCGTTGGTATCAGAGCTTGACTGCCTGTAGGATTACCAAGCCAAACTGGTCGAAGTTGAGTCTAGAAATTCTTTAGTTATATAAGGGAATTGATTGTGGGATGGAACGTAAGGCTCTTTTTACTCCTTATACCTCATGCCCTTCTGATCTGAGTCATCTTATCTTTCCTGCGGGGATTAAGAACTAGGTTATCTCTTCTTTCTATCAGGATCACGTGTTACTAATCAGTAGACTTATAAGATTGTTGGACTTAAGCCTCGTTTCAGTTCCTACTACTTCTGTATGTTAATTATTGATCTCGAGACCTTGATATTGTGCTTCTGAGTGGTTATGCCACCATTTTTGTGAATGTCTCAAATCTTTTCTGAGCATTTACAGCCGTTATGCTGTCCGAGTCATCCCAGGTTTCTAAGTAGTCTGATGCAATTGCAAATCCTTTCTTCCTGTTTCAATGTTCCCATGGGCCAGATTAACCACACTAATCAGTGAGTTGAGGTACTCCGTTACCTTGACATATATGTTGGAGATACTATTATGGCCCTAGGTGTTTAGGGAGTCACCTAGTAATCTAGCAATGTTTTGTGATCCCCAGTGTGATGATTCTGGCTTTTATTCTCGAAAGCATCCCGTGATGCCACTTAGTAGTAGGTATTCTATTCCTTGGGCTTTGAACCCGAGATTCACTCTACTTACTTCATGTTGATAGTGTTTGCTAGTTCCTTCAGGATATTAGTAACTTTGCGATAGTCCTCGAGGTCCGTGGTATTTCCTTCTTCCAAATACTATGAACCGCTTATGGCAGATGTTTATTGGATCAAAAGATCACAATTAGAGTACTCTTGAGGAGTTCTCCATTCATAAATCGTGACTCTGCCAGTTCTACCTTTCTGCATGGGTTATCCGGAAGAAATATGTTGAACTTGGTTCGACATACTAATCTATGCATCCACAACTCAGAAAGTTATATGTTTCTTTGAGTTGTTCTCTTTAGTTGCATTCTGACCCTCGTCTATCAGCTGATAGTCAAGAGTATGCGTGCGTTCGTTCATCGATGCCTATGACTCTTGTGGTCTGTCAAGCCATTCTATTCCGGAATGACTAGGAGAAACAAACTCCAGTACCTCACCCATATCCAGGATTGGGTCAAAGAAGTTGTGCTCCGCAGATCAAATTGCTAATCCAGCTTTTGTTCTGCTCTACCTTGGAGTATTACATATTTTATATCGAGATTGTTATAGGAATTGCACACCATCCTATGAACTCTTGGTACAGTGATACTTCTTGCCATCACTGTTCATTCCTCGGTTCCTGTGTTATCGTAACCGGAATACCGACAAATGAATTGTGATGTGTGAAATCAATACTCCCAGCAACCTCGTTGCTTGGTAGTTAAAGGACAATAATTTCATTCTTAGTGTGTTGGTTATTGAATCATCATTCTAAGATTGATCGTGCTACCTAGTCCATTCTCCTGGTTCACTCCTCGATCGATGAGTTAGGATTATTTCAAATTCTTACTCTATTGATCATATCGTCTTGCCCTGAAAAGCAAGATTGTTCTCGAGCTTAGTAACATACCGGTGGCTCGTGATTCTCTGAATATCTTCTCAGAAGTATTACCAGGTTGTCACCTGACCGCTATGTTGAGTTCGTGATCAAGTTGGTTTTTTGTGAACCATCCTTCTCCAAGAATCTGTGTTGGATATCCCTGAGCTAGTTGGTTAAGTTAGACAACGACTTGGAGAGTTGGAAGATAAAAGCTTGCCTGACTTAGTTCGTTCCAAAGGGATATTCTTGTGTAGTGTGTGTTGAAGAAAGATGATATCTTCATCGATTGATCCCTGTGATCAGTTGCTGGATCTATTGTCTTATCAATCCTTCGATTTGAGTGTGGGCTATCGTCAAATCAAATCAGAACCAACGATATTCGTAATGTTGTCTTACTCGTGGTTGATTCCTCGAGCATACACCATTATATCTTTGGTCTGACCAATGCTATCACCGTGTTCACTTAACTATGGAATTCCTTTTAAAAGGAAACCTAGATGAATTGTTGTTGAGCCCATTCACAACATCCTTATCTCCTCCATAATTTTGTTGAACATTAAGCTAGTGTTGGAAATTTTTGAGAGCATTTGTTCATGCTAGCTCATGAAGCATATGTTTGGATGAAGGTAGTGGCTTCCTTTAATTCATGTGCATCTGATGCAAGTTGCCGCCGTGGATTCGAGAAAGTCAATGTTGTTTTCTTGGAACCATTCTAAATCAGTCATGCACACGTGCGAAGAATTCTGTGGTTCGGAGACTTGCAACCTCCATTCCATATGTATACCCTAGCACACCAAGCCACTGATTGTTTTGTTCACGGAAAAGGAGTTGATGTGCTAATCCTAGGTCATGCACAAGACTTCCATATCCTCGATTATGGTTCCCAATCAGAACTCGGTAGTGTTTTATTATAAGACTACCACGTGGTCATGTTTGTCTGGGACAGCGTGTTCACATGTTTGTAGCAGAACCAGCTCATGTTTTGGAGCTTGCTATCGTAGTTCGTCTCCCGAGAATCTCGCAACATCATCTCGTCGATTTGTGTTGCAAACTTTCATTTTTCTTCCTAGACTCGATGAGTCTGGAATATCCTGACACCAACCAGATCTGAATCTTAGGTAGATATGATGGGTTGGAACATTTCCCAAGAACTATAATATTGGTCTCTCGATAACCGGTAAGGTGGATGTCGTGGCCAACACACCCATCCGGTAGACCTATTATTATAGTATCTTATTTGGAAATTGGCCACCTCCCCATAGGGATTTCGTAGGATTTACCTCCCTAGTTGTTCATTATGGATTTCTGTGTTTCGAAGTCCGACCTTTTACTTGATGTTCTAGATATCAAACCATATCTATGAATGGGATACACTAGCACATCAAGGAGAACATTAGAAGCGGAGTGCTAAATGTCTCTCGGTCGATCATCCAGATTCTATCTCCTTGGCCCCGTCAAGGGTGAAATCTGAGATGATGTTATCTTCCTTTGCATCTGCATCATCCATCATCATTCATCATGGTAGCAAGTTGTGTTGCCAGGATCCTTGACACGGATGTTGGTAAAACCTTGATGAATATGGAAATGCTCAAGTTCTTGAGAGCACGCACAAGCGCTACGTGTTATCAACGACACTAACCGAGATTGCTCTCAGTTTCCTCGGCAATGCTATGATCTTTTCAAACGGTGAATTCACTCTCTATTGTTGGGTTCTTCCTCAGTTACCAGAATCATTCCCAGCATTTGCATTTTGTTCCTAGCTTGCACCGCCAATGTGCCATTCTACCATGGGTCTCTTCCACCTACGGTGATAAGCAGATTCATCCATTACGTTGTCTTCAACAAGGTAATCCACATCATCCAAGTTTGAGTATGCCATTCTACCGACCCCCTCCAAACGATCACTCGAGAATTGTCTTAGGCTGGTTTAAAGAGTTTCAATGATCTCTGAATCAAAAGTAATTCTTTTTGCCACTTAAGGTAATACTCTACGATCACCTTCCTCCAGGATGTTTCATCGTGGTATCATGGCAACTCAACTCTTCGCAACGTTGGCAATCGTTTACCACCTTCTTAAGCGTGGAATCGTTGTCTACCTAGTGAACCTTCGTCATCTGTTCCACTCCATTTCTTCAAATCTGTGCTTCGTCTCCCAGCTCAAGAGATGTTGCTATGTCTCATTCCGTGAGTTGTTCGATCTTCGAGAAGATCGACCCTTCTAGAGTCTCTTTCCCTCCAGGTCATGTTGGCAGGATTTCTCAGAGCAAGACGACAAGACAAAGATGGTGATCGAATCAACGTTTCTATGAAGTGCAACCTGGATCGTGAAGATTATACTAGTTGCGTTTACCTTTCACCTTACCCTATGCTTGAATCTCGAGACGAGATTCTTGTTTAGTGGGGGTGAGTTGTCACATCCCTAGCTTCTGGCATTGCACCAGTACTAGCCTTTGGTGATGCATCATGTTTACTTTTACAGAAAGTTGAAATGGGGATTGTCCAAACCCTAGCATTTTAAGAATTCACCAGGTTCCCCTAAAATATTTTCAGTCAATCCAAGTGGCTTTCAATAATGTTCATCATCTTTGGAAAAATGCTGGAAACAGTAACCAGAGATGATGCACATTTTTCCATGTCATTTTGGATCTTTGAACTAATATATATTGTATTTGAGTTGGAGCAAATATATGTTATATATATTTTTAATGCTTCAATAATTCTGATATTTTGTGAGGGGCTCTAGAATATTACTTTCAGTCCCTGCAAAAATTATTGGAAGAAACAAAAATGATTTAGTGTTTGAACTAAATCAAAACAGATTAAAACAAATAGAAAACAATGATTAAAAAAATAACACAGAGCAAAAATAAAAAAGGGAGACGGCCACCTGGGCCACTTACCTGCTTACCTACCCGGCCCAGCTCCTCCCGCTGGCCCAGCCCGCCACCGCTACCCCCCCTGTCGTCTTCTTCCCTCGCCAGAAGGACGCGGGCACGCGCCCGGCGCGCGGCCACGCGCCCCGGCCACCTCCTCCCTGTCTGGCTGCCTCCTCCTCCCCTGGTTCCCTCCCGCGACGCCACGCAGCCCCCTCGGACCCCTCTCACTCTTCCTCGAGGCCCCGCCCCTCTGCTCTTTCTCTCTCGCCCGAACCCGAACACAGCCGTCGCCACCGACGCCGTTCGCCGCGGCCACCATCCCCCTCTCGCCTCCCCGACGCCTCCCAGAGCTCCGCAAGTCCTCCCTCGTCCTCCTCGTCGTCTCACGCGACCAGAAGAGCCCCGGAACGCCGCCCCCGACGTTTTCCCCCTCGCCGGCCGCCGAGGATCTTCTCCGTCGAATTCGGCCACTCCGGCGCGCCCCCGAGCTCGCTGACCCTCCCTGCACGATCCCCGTGAGTCCCTGCTCCGTTTCCCCCTAACCCCAAGTTCGATTTCGAGCTCTAGCCGCCCCTCTACCGGAGCCGAGACGCTCCGCCGCACGGGCTCGTCGCCGGTGAAGCTCCGGTGACCTTTTGGTCCCACGCCTGCGTCCGTTGCACTCGTTGCGTCCCGTAGAGTAAAACTAGCGCGACCACCGTCTTGTTTGCACATCGCAGCGCCGGTCCCGCGAACACCCGAGCTCCGGCAGCCGCAAAAGAGGTCGCCGCCGGCAGCTCCGGCCACCCCAGCACCAAACACCGCCACCGTTGGATGCGCCACATCGCCAGCTACTTGTAGCACCCACCCGCGCATCAAACCGTGGCCGGAGGAGCGATCCCGAAGCCCTCCGCCGTGCCTGTTGCCGCCGGCGTTGAGCCGCCGGCCTGTTTGGGCCATTTGACCCGGGTTTGACCCCCCCCTCTCTCTCTCTCACTGACCTGCGGGCCCCGCCCGGCTAATTAGGCTAGGATTAGTATTAACTAAATATTAGTTAGTTTAATAGACACTGACAGCAGGGCCCCACCTGCTAATTAGTCATAGATTAGTTTCTGTTTAGTTTTAAACTAATCCAGTGGCCCCACCCGTCAGCATTGACTCTGCTGACGTGGCCTTTGACCCGGCCCCACCTGCCATTGACACTAAACAGCTCTGGGTCACTGACCAGTGGACCCCACTGGTCAGGTTTGACCTGGAGGCGCCCTGTTGACCTGCTGACGTCATGATGATGTCAGGCTGACGCAATAAGTATTTTCTGGAATTTAAATAATCTTAAATGATTTAATAATTCCAGAAAATAGCTAAAACTTCAATAAATCATAGAAAATTAACCGTAACTCCAAATAAAATAAATTATATATGAAAAATTATCAGAAAAATTCAAGGAATCCATCTGTACCATTCTCATGCATGTTAGAACAACTTATAGCTGCTGTTTAGCACAAATCAATTAAAGGGCATTTAAATAATCACATATGGAGTTTGAATTTGAATCTTGGATTCAAACCAACTTCATTTAATCTGGTTTTAGTTGCATTAGCTCAAAACACATTCATTTTGCCATGTCATGATCATGCATCATATTGTGCATTGTATTGATCGTGTTTTTCTGTATTTGCCGGAATTTGTCCCCTCTCGATAGACGTGATACCGATGATGTGATCGTTGACACTGATGAAGACTCAATGTTATCTTCAAAAGTGCCAGGCAAGCAAAACCCCCTTGTTCATTCCGATACAATCCTACTCTCTCGCTCCTGCTCTCTTTTACTGCATTAGGACAACACCGATTCATCTGTTACTTGCTGCGGTAGCTGAACCCCTTTATCCTCTGCATGACCTGTCATTGCCACAGTAAATAGATGAAACCCACTAGCATGAGTAGGAGTTGTTTGAGCCCTGATGTGCCTACTCATTCATGTTTGTTTGTCATGCCTGCTACTGCTTAGAGTTGAGTCAGGTCTGATTCATCGGGGATGAATCAGAGGCGTGTGAACATGTCCTACTGTGTGTGAGCTAAGTGTGTGAACACGATTTGGTAAAGGTAGCGGTGAGAGGCCATGTAGGAGTACATGGTGGGTTGTCTCATTGTAGCCGTCCTCAGGAACTGAGTTCTGTGTTTGTGATCCATGATTCAGCTACTACCATACATTGGGCCCTGAAATATGACCCCGCTCGACTTCTTATTCACCCTTGTCCTCTGTCCAGGAGTTGCAAGTAGTTTCTGGTGTTTGTAGTATGCTGGAGGCCGTGGACAGCGCTGACCGTAGGGGTGGGCTGTGATGCGGTAGGCACGTGGCACGGTGTACCGGGCGCCCGTTTGGTGTCTCGGGAACCCTGTTCACATCGTTTGGGGCTGTGAGCGAAACTCCGGCCGGATCTCCTCATGGATGGAACCCGAATAGGCGATAAACCTGGACTAGAGACTTGAGTGTTTAGGTAGGTCATGGTCTACACCCACGTCGGCTTTCGCTTGAAGTCTGCCGAGCACATGTCGTGTGCAGACGCTAAGTGGTGGAAACATGTATGAAGAAGTACACCCCTGCAGGGTTAACCTAACCTATTCGAATAGCCGTGTCCACGGAAAAGGACTTCTGGGTTGCTTATATCAGTTCATAGACAAGTGAAAGTGGATACTCTAAAATACGCAAGATAAGCGTGAGTGCTATGGATGGCGTTCTCGTAGGGGAACGGGAGCGGATCCATAGTGGTGTATTGCTATGGTGAATATGTGGACTCGTGTGCGCCACCTCAAAAGAGTCGCTTGCAGTCGTAGTTTAGGATAGCCACCGAGTCAAAGCTGGCTTGCTGTAGTTAAACCCCACCATCCCCTTGTTGAAAATGATGCATATGTAGTTAGTTCTGATGTAAGTCTTGCTGGGTACATTTGTACTCACGTTTGCCTATTTTATGTTTTTGCAGAGAGACTTCAGTCTCACTAGTTTTTCCGCGTGGTCTTCGACGTTTAGCTTGATACCTCAGCTACGATCTTGTGCCCTCGGCAGGATCTGATAGATAGTCAGGCTTCTCAGCCTTTTTCATTTATAGTTGTCTGTACTCAGACATGATAGCTTCCGCTTGTGCTTTGACTTGTATGCTCTGAGTGTTGGGTCATGAGACCCATGTTTGTAATATCTCGCTCCTCGGAGCCTATTGAATAAACTACTTGAGTCGTAGAGTCATGTTGTGATGCCATGTTGTATTGCACATATCGAGCATATTGTGTGTATGTTATTGAAATGCTTGGTATGTGTGGGATCTGACCATCTAGTTGTTTATCTTTAGTAGCCTCTCTTACCGGGAAATGTCTCCTAGTGTTTCCACTGAGCCATGGTAGCTTGCTACTGCTCCGGAACACTTAGGCTGGCCGGCATGTGTCCTTCTTCGTTCCTGTGTCTGTCCCTTCGGGGAAATGTCACGCGATGAATACCGGAGTCCTGTTAGCCTGCTACAGCCCGGTTCACCGGAGTCCTGCTAGCCCAGTGCTACAGCCTGGATTCACTCGCTGATGACCGACACGTTCGATGCTGGGTCATGGATGCCTGTCCCTGTAAGTTTGTGCCACTTTAGGTTTACGACTAGCCATGTCAGCCCGGGCTCCTTATCATATGGATGCTAGCGACACTGTCATATACATGTGCCAAAAGGCGCAAACGGTCCCGGGCAAAGGTAAGGCGACACCCGTGGGAATACCGTGCGTGAGGCCGCAAAGTGATATGAGGTGTTACATGCTAGATCGATGTGGCATTGAGTCGGGGTCCTGACATCCGTCGCCAAGTTAGGGCACGGAAGATCGAACTGCTCGGCCTCCTCTTCCACTCCGTCTAGCAGTTCTTAGTGTGGTAAATAAAACTTCCTTTTTACGGCACCGTTGATCCTATGGCTTTGTCACTTTCTACCACAAGCAGTTTCTATTCACACAAGTTAGATCTCTCTCATACTGCATCTCATAACATGCCTAGTATATTCACTTATGCTTCACAAAGTAGTTAGATTCCTCACTTGTACTGATCTCTGGATTCGTACAAATCTGGAACCAACTCCTTATCTATGAGTGAATGTCTTCGCACGATGAGGTCAATGTCTTCTAAACTGATTTATATTCAAAATCTTCTGAGAATGCATATGACCTCTTCCCCTTCCCTCGCACCTTAATGATGTCACAGGTACATGTCCGTGGGAGAATCCCTTGGTTCTCATAGTCTGCATTCATTTGCAGAATTCTTACAGCATCATATCAATTCTCCCGAAGCCAGTTCTTGTCTGTCCAGGAAGCGAAAGCCCTTGAAGCCTTTGAACGTATTGAAGCCTTTCAGTTTAAAGTTCATGGCTTCAGAGAAATCAGCAAGGAAGGGTGGCAGAAAGCGTTGTGGAGAAACATCAAGAGATCTGTCAGATGACCTCTCAGAACTGTATAAGACAGATCCTGAAGAGGATTACAATCAGCGCAAAACACGAATCCAATGGATTCGACGCTATTGGGCAGAACAGTGGTTCAAGTACAGATTCGTGACAAAGGAATATGCTGAAAAGAATGCCATCAAGCGACCATGGGGAGACATCCTCTACAAAAATCTTCAACCCAGGACCAGAGATGAAGCCATTGAACAAGGCTTCTATCCCTGCATGGTCCGTGGACCACAGCCTGCGGATGCTGACCCATCGTCACTGCTATGGTGTCGTGACGACATTCTGTTCAAGCGCAACTTTCAGTTTGCCTAGAACTCAGCGAAGCAGAACAAGAAGACATTGGGACTAGACTTCAACCCTGGTCCTTCTGCTCCAAGGGCTGACGGCACCCGTGATGCAGAACCCAATGTCGTCGGTCCTTTCTACAACCTTGAAGGTCTCATCACCCATATCTTGGTTCAAGGGATAGCCGTGAATGAGCCTGCAGCTGACGTTGAATCAGATGAAGCACGTGCAGTGCCGAAGCCAAAGAAGTTGAAGAAGCCTAAAGCTTCAAAGCCTGCCCCTTCACCAAAAATCTCACGAGCGAAGCCACTGGCAACTGCACCTCCTGAAGACAGTGTGCAGTCTGAAGATTTGTCACGCATCTCCAAGCCCCAGAAGGTCAAGATGCCTCTGCCACACACCGGCCAAGAGCTAACTGCTGCTGCCATTCTGCGCAATGATGCCATTGATCTGTCAAGTGATGAAGATCTTGCAGATGACGCTCTTGAGCAACTCATCAAGAGCAAAGAAGAAGCAGAAATCTTCAATGATCTGCCTCTCTTTGATGTAACAATCATCCACAACTTCATTGATGAATGGTTTGACACGCCAAACATTAGCTTCGATGATCTGCAACTACCCATTGGCCTCAGTGTCGCCTTCCATGGTGCCATTGCTTCAGAGTTAGCCATCGCCCAGCGCATTGTTGAACTGAAGCAGAAGATTGACTTTGAGAAATCTCAGTTCAAGAAGCATATGGCCAAGCTCAGCGTGCAAGACGTGAAGAACTTCAAGATTATGCTACACGAGCTCAAGGAAGCCTTTCTAAAGAAACGTGCAGAAGCTTAGGGTTCTCGTGAGCGCATGAAGGTCTTGGCTGATAGGTGTGTGCAAGCCTACAATGAGGCTGAGAAGCGCAAGGCCCTTGGGCGTCCTGGCATCGACCCCAGGATGGCTGCCAAGAAGATGAAGAAGCCCGCTATGGCTGAACCCGAAGCACCAAGGCAGGAAGCAGATCCCCTTGTCTTCCCAACTAGCATGACTGGCCCGAAGCCAAAGGCCAGGTCAACTGCTTTAGAACTGAAGAAGACCAGGACTGCTGAGGCTGAAGCAAGGAAGAGAAAACATCCTGAAGCCTCTGCTACTGCCCCCACTAAGAAGAAAAGAAAGACCAAGAAGGAACGGGCTGCTCCCACAGAGCCCTTGATTGTTGAACCCATTTCCATGGTTCACCCCGACGCTGATCCACAAGAACGTCAACTGACTGTCCATGAGCCTGCTTTCACGGAGGCTCATGAAGCTGAAGACTTTCCAGTAGTTGATCCCATCGCTGCTGAAGACATTGGTCACCATGACCATGTTGAAGATGATGCAGCCCTTCCTCAGCTAGAGCACCAACAGGTATCATCGCATGTGCTCACGCACAGCAAACTCATCAGCATTGGTCGTCCACTGACGCCAATTGCATAGGATGCTTCATGGGCGGATCGCCCACAAGAGGAAGAAGACTTTGAGGCCCAGCCAACAGCAACTCCACAAGCGTCACCCGCGTTGCTTAGGCTTCGCAAAGGTCCAAGGCCTCAAGTCTTTGCTGAAGACAATCCGGCTGCATCAGCCGCTGAAGAAAAAGTCCCACAAGTTGCCACTCCCCTGTCCCACCAAGAAGCGGTTCTCAAGGAGAACGTGATCGTGACCGACCCTCCTACTCGTCAAGTGGAGGTTGAACATCTTGAGGCTGCCACCACCAACACCACTGAAGCCACTGACGCTGTCATGGCTGAAGCTAATGTGGAGCCCTCACCAACAAAAGCACCAGAAGTCAGCGAAGCCACTGATCCCGCCGCTTCTGTTCCTGCGTCTGCTGCCGGTCCCCAGTTCGACTATCATGTTGAGCACAGGCCTCAGGTGCAGAAGCCAATCCCAAGATTGCCAAGGTTCCCAGGTCCTACATCAGCACCTGGCTCCTTCAATATCAATGGCTTCAGAGCAGACAACACATTCTTCAATAGCTCTAGGAACCCCTACTCAAGGGAAAGAATATCATCTGATCGGTTCTGGAGTTATCCGCAGCGAAGCTATTACTCATGCGTTCTTTACAACCAAGGTCGCATCTTCCCACACAAGCGCCTTGACATTGAAGCAATAGCTGGTCTGCCCTGTCTGGAAGAAGCTCTGGATTGCTTCAAAGAGGTTGGACTGCTGCCGTTCGTCACTGACCAAGAGCATTGGAATGAAGAGTTGCTGCTCCAATTCTATGCCACACTTCACATCCGCGGGTATAGCAGAGATCCGAAGACTTGGGTCCTGGAGTGGATGACAGGAAACGTTCATCACGAAGCCAAAGCCTTTGACATCATTGAGCTCACTGGTTTGCCCACTCCTGGCGATCTCTACGAGCATGGCTGTCAGCTTCATAGTGAAGCTATTGAGAGCATCTTTCAGAAGACTGAACCTAATATGAGTCAGATGCTCAGTATGATGAAGCCATTGCCCCAAGATGCTGCTTATCCCACGGAGTTCTTCGTTGAAGACCTTGAGTATCTGCCAAGAACCATTTATCACATCATAAGGCGAACTCTCTGGCCAATCAAAGGACATTCTCCCCATGCCAAGCTGGAAGGTGCAATGAAGACTTTGGTCTTCTACATTCTTCATGGAAAATGCTTCAATACACAGGATTTCTTCATTCGCCAACTTGCTGCATCTGGCTCTGATCTGTTTGGTTTGAAGTTCTACGCCCCTTGGGTGATGCGGCTGATCAAACTTCACTCCGCTATCTCATATCAGCCCTCTGCCCGCAATCATCGGATCTTTTTGCCTGATGTGGATATGTCTATTGAAGCCATCTATCCTGAGCCTGCCAAGGAACCTCTAAGTCTTCAGAATGCAGAGCATCAAAGTTTTTCTCAGAACGTTGAAGGCGTTGAAGCCGTAACTCGTGTGTATCCTTTGGCTGGCACTACACGTGCACCGCATCCTGCTCTCACTGAAGCCACTGACAGTACAACTGCTCCACGACCCAAGAAGCGCACTCGTGTTCTCAACGACCGAGAGCTTCTTGTGGCTCTTCATCAGAAACAGGATAGGCATCATGACTGGCTGAAGCGTCAAATGCAAAGCCTCTTGGTGGATGTTAATCGCATTCGCAATCTTGCCACCAAGAATGCTTTTGTTGCCCATGAAACCTCTCGCCGCACATGGAAAGGGCTGACGCTGATGTGTTCTGAAGATGATCTTCAAGAGGATGGCTTCTCTGAGCGATTCAAGTTTGACTCCACACCTCCTCGAAGGGCAGTGCTGCGACGAACTCCATCCCTTGAAGACTCTGAGTTCTCTTCCTCTGCTGCAACTGTGAATGCCAGAGTGATCGAGGATGAAGACGATGCTACTTCACCGCCACCTCCTTCAGCATGCTTCGACTCTGCTCCAAGCTCTTCTGCACCGCCAAACACCACCAACGACCCTGCTGCTTCACCTACTCTTCATGGGAACGAGTAGATGCTCTATGTCTTCAAACCTTTTTGGTCCTTACTGACAAAAGGGGGAGAAGCATATGAGTTTGATAGTCTTCAAGCGGGTCCATATGGGCGGGCGCTTTATATTTTGCTTCGTGCTTACAACTCTCGTTTTGCTACATTTGGTTCTTTGAGTTGTAACACTTAAACTCGATGGTCGTCTGCTACTTATTTGCCACCTTGTGTTGCGATGATAAATTCCGCATGTGCGACGATAAATTCCGCACTTAGATCATTCTGCAGACGTCCATTTTCCATTATGCATGTCATTATCTTCACATACTTTCTCATGCATAGTGGATTGTCATCATAAGTTGAAGTGGATCTCCACAAGTACAACCTGCCATGTGCATTTGCATTCCAAAAGCAAATTACTTATATGCACATCTTCAGGGGGAGCCCTTGCAACTTATGAAGACAATTCCTTATCCTTTACAATTTCACAGACTATATTCCCCGTTGAAAACTTCAACTAGTTTGTCATCAATCACCAAAAAGGGGGAGATTGTAAGTGCATCTAGTGCCACCCCTAGTTGGTTTTGGAGTATTGACGACAAACCTAGTTGAGGGACTAATGTGTTTGTGAGAATTGCAGGATAACACAGGTAGAAGTCCCTCATTGATTCGGTTTTCCTACCAGAGATGACCCCTAAAAATGTATGAAGACATTGAAGTCAAAGGTGGTATATGAAGATATTCACATTGAAGACTATGACAAGAGAAGACATCGCATGAAGCCTATGGAGCTCGAAGACTTAGATCTTTCGTAGTTCTTTTTCTTCCCTTTGTTGAGTCATAGGAACCACCGTACTGTTAAGTGGGGTCCAAGAGAACCAGTCAGAATGACTGAAGTGATGCTTAAACAAAACCTATGTCTTCGAGTGAAGACTTTGAGAGCGAATCTTGTCCAGAGTCGGACAAGTCAGCTTTGCTTGTAGCCCAAGTAAAGTTGCCGTGTGAGTTTGAAATCTGACCGTTGGAACACGTGTCAGTTCCTTAGTGACCCAGGGTCATTTCGGACAAATCAGGTCGGGTTGCCAAGTGGCTATAAATAGCCCACCCCCTACAACCATAAACGGTTGGCTGCTCAGATTCAGAGTACGGCTTTTGTCGTTTGAGAGCAACCCACCTCGAAGCCTTTGAGAGAGAATTCCTTGCGAGGATAAAGCCCTAACCACCCAGAGCCAAAGAGAATTAGGCATCACTTAAGTCTTCTTGTCTGTGTGATCTGAAGACTTATTACACTTGAGGACTGTGAATCCTCCAGCCGGTTAGGCGTCGCGTTCTGAGCATCCAAGAGACATTGTGGATTGCCGGTGAACGAAGTCTGTGAAGGTTTGGGAGTCTACCTTGAAGACTTACCAGAGTGATTGGGCGAGGTCTGTGTGACCTTAGCTCAAGGGGAATACGGTGAGGACTGGGTGTCCTGAGCTGCGTGTTCAGGACTGGGTGTCCGGGACTGTGTGTCCTAGGTTTAAATACCTAGCCGCCCTAACCAGACGTACAGTTGTCACAGCAACTGGAACTGGTCCAACAAATCATTGTCTTCAATGAGTCACTGGTTTCATCTTCCCTTCCCTTTACTTACTGTTACTCCTTGTGAAGTCATTGTATGAT
This sequence comes from Triticum aestivum, assembly GCF_018294505.1. NCBI lineage: Eukaryota > Viridiplantae > Streptophyta > Magnoliopsida > Poales > Poaceae > Triticum > Triticum aestivum. The sequence goes on along the minus strand of NC_057809.1, from coordinate 484,624,307 downwards.
TGCACTATCTTTTATCTTCACTGAGTGACTGCGTTTTCTATTTGGCTTCATAATATCTTCCTACCTGATCCTTACTACATTGCTGCTATTAGTCATTGTGCTTTCACTCCATTGAATACTTGACTATGGCTTGCCTAGTGTAGTCTACCTTCCGCTGCAGGGTAATAGGTTTATTTCTATCGTTTGTCTTCATAACTTCCATGTTTTGAAGACTTTCATAAAAATCGCCTATTCACCCCCCTCTAGTCGATATAACGCACTTTCAATGTAGACGTATTTTAGTTCTAGATACGTCCCTTTTTATCCATTTTGATGACAAGCACTCCCTCCGTTCCACAATACATGCCTTCCAGTTGTCAAAATATAGATGTATCTAGACATGTTTATTATATAGGTACATCCATGATAGAGCCAATCGGATGGTTGAGAACACTACAATTCATAGCTACAGATGCGTGTGTGACTCCCAGATGCAGAGGCCGGGGGTCATCATCCTCCTTTTTGAGAAAAAACATACGCGTGTGTGAGAGGATGAGTGCGTGCATGCACCTCTTCTCTTCCTGTATAACGTACTACTAAACTCAGAGTACAAGTTTTTGTGGGTGGCACGATGGTGCGTGCGAGAAGTCCCGAGAGATAGGTTTAATGCGTCTGAAAAAAGACTAGCCTAGAGCTCGCCACGTGGCTATTCCTGTCGAACGCCCCATTAACCGTAAGATATGTATACGACGGTGCCAGTTATTGCACGTACACAGCAGTACTCCCTCCTTTCCGGTTTATAGGGCTTAATTCAAAAATCTCACCAACCAAGATGGTGAGTGGTGGAATATTTTTTGTAGTTTGCAAAAGCACCTAATTAATGCTCTTGTTTTTCTCAAAAAATTATGTTTATCAATGCAATAACAATGCATGCATGCATAAAGTACATGCATTGGTCAATTTTCTCTTAATACTTGCATGCAATGATTTAATGCACCTTGGAATCTGAACATGTGTTGGGGAACAACCAAATTGAGCCTTATAAAATGGAAAAACTAAAATTTGAATTGCAAATTACTCCACGCTATATTGAATTGCAAACCTGTTCACACCGATCACAACCTAAACGGTTTCCCACTTAGAAGCGTATTAGTACCATGCTATATTGAATTGCAAACCTATTCGCACCGATCACAACCTAAACGGTTTCCCACTTAGGAGCGTATTAGTACCACGCTACTCCCTCCATCCGGGTTTATTAGGCCTAAAGACAATTTCTCTTAGACCAAGACACATAGTAATTTGCTCACATTAATTCTTTCATTTCACTCCCAATGCACTCTCTCACATGCATGCAGCCAATGAAAAAGCACGCATGAATTATATTAATTTTTCAGCCATGGCACCAACAACAATGGCTTTCAATGCAACCAATGAAATGGTTGCATGCATGCACCTTTCCAAAGCGAGGCCTTACAAAAGGGGAGTATATTGAATTGCAAACCTGTTCACACCGATCACAACCTAAACGGTTTCCCACTTAGGAGCGTATTAGTACTCGGTTATAAATACTAGTATGCCAAGATGACTGCACATTCCTCCTCAACTCCTCATCCACAAAAACAAACAAGTCATTCAGCATCTTTCACTTGCGTCTGCCATGGCCGGCGTGAGTTCTGGGTCGAGAGATTGCCACCAGGGAGAGGCGAGCATGGAAGCGGAAGCACGAGAGATGACCCGCCTCGCTGCGAGAGCAGCCGACATGTCCCGCCGCACGAAAGTAGCAGCACAGAGGTCCCGTCGCGCTGCTGAAGCAGCACAGAGGTCCCGCCGCGCCGTCGATGCAGCAGACTGGTCCGGCCGTGCCGCGAAAGCAGCAGAGATGACCCACCGCGCCACGAATGCAGAAGAGATGTTCCGCCACGCCGCGGCGGCCTGGGAAAATTTCTCGCGGGCAGGCGATGACTGTTACAGGCGCATGCATGCGATCGTCCATAGCCAGATGGATCAGATCTCCAGCTCGGTGAGGCTGCAGGATGACATGATAGCCTCGTTTGAACAGGCTACCGGCGTCATCCGGCAACTAAGGGAGGGCAATGAGAGACTCCGGGCCAAGCGTGACCTGCTGAGGAAGAAGATCGTCCAAAGTGCAGACCAGCAGGAGGAGACCAGTGCCTTGTTGGAGAGGACCAGTGTCACCGTCAATAAACTTATGGATGAGAATGACATGCTCCACAACAAGCGCCAAAGGCTGGTGGAGGAATATGTGGATGTTCTCAAGCAACATCTTGAGGACACGAAAGAGCTCATCACCGCTCACCGCGGAGACTAGTTTCCTGGTTTATTTTGATGTAATAATCGGTTTAGGATGTGGATTGTGTCGTCAGTTTTGAAATGTTGGGTTCTAGCACGGATGTTTGGCCTTTGTTAGCCTCTTGGGATGTTGCAATTTCAATCTGGTAGCTTTTAGTCCTTCGTGTTAGGCTGGAGTTGTGCTGAACTTCTTGTGAATTGTGGTGGTTTTCAGTAATGAAAATCAAAAGGGGCAAGCCCTTCTTTGATCAAAAAAAATTAATCGTCCTTATATATTCATCAGTCTTGCTATAAGTCGCAGTAGATGCTATATAGGTCCGTCAGATCTTACATCAAGATCCGTGCTTTCAGATTTTCTTTTTTCTCTCTTAAATCTCAGTCGAGTGAGACATAGCCACGCCATTAAACAGAGGCTCGGGCACCATTAATGGAGACCTTGGGAGAGAGGTGGACGGCAGATGGAGGTCAAAGGGCTCTCCTCCCGATAAGCATGCACAAGGGTCTGATCGCACGCCTCTCGTACTCAAATAGCTACCCTGCACGGCGCCTCCTAGCTAATAAAAAATGGGGACGCATGGCAGCACGTAAATGGTACTAGTAAGTAGAACGCCCACGGTTTCAATAATACTTGTGTTTCCGATTGTAACGTGACAGCACTTGTTCCAAAATGACTTTGTTGATTGTTAATGTGTGCGCCTTCGCAAATCGGACTGCAAATTTACCACAACATGTTGGTGCCATGTCATGGCACCAAGCCAAGTTTCATTATTTTCATGCATGTTTTGGATTTACAGGAATTAAAAAACCAAGTTTCTCAATGTTTCCAACACAGCCACGACGCCCAGAATTTCGAATTTCATTCCAATTTCTTGCATGGAACCTAGAAATTTACCCGAGGACACACATGTGATTTTTCAACCAACTTTGGTGCACTGGAACATGTGCTTGTATTTCAAATTTGAATTATGCACACAAAGGTGACACGTTCCCTCCCAGAACCACGAGCCTTCTTGAGAGAATCTCCGATTTGCAAGAAGCTTATACCAAAATTTGTTCCTATTCAGCCAAAAAAATTTACCAGGGCATGGTACTACCATGACATGACACCATGCCAAGTTTCATGATTTTAAAACCAAGTTTCTCAATGTTCTCGACCGAGCCATGATGCCCAGATGTTTGAATTTTATTCTCATTTTTTGCATGGGACCTACTCCCTCCATCCATCTATATAGGGCCTAATGTGTTTTTCAAGACAGCCTTTGACTATTGACAAGATTAATAGCACATGAGATGTATACTATGAAAATTATATTATTGGAAGCTCCTTTGACATACAAATTTGAAGGTATGCTTTGTGTAAGTTGCATGTCATATATTATTGCTCTAACGTTTGGTCAAAGTTAGCCTCGAAAAATGCATTAGGACCTATATAGATGGAAGGAGGGAGTAGAAATTCACCCGAGGACACAAATGTGATTTTTCAACCAACTTTGGTGCACGGGAGCATGTGTTTGTAGTTCAAATTTTAATTATGCACATTAAATGACCAAAAACTCAATTAATGTGTAAATAAGGCCAAACGAAGCCAGAATAATTCCAAAATTTAACAAGCACTCATGTAGTTCTATGTTGCCTTTGTAAATAAACTCAAGGGGGACAACGTATATCGTTTCGCACTCAAAGGTGGCATGTTCCCTTTCAGAACCACGAGCCTTCTTGAGAGAAGCTTCGGTTTGCAAGAAGCTTATACCAAAATCTGTTCCTATTCGGCCAATTTTTTACCCCAACATGGTAGTACCATGACATGACATCCATGCCAAGTTTCATGATTTTCAGACGTGTTTTGGATTTACAAGAATTTTAAAACCAAGTTTCTCAATGTTCTCGGCCGAGCCACGATGCCCAGATGTTTTAATTTTATTCTCATTTCTTGCATGGGACCTAGAAATTCACCCGAGGACACAAATGTGATTTTTCAACCAACTTTGGTGCACGAGAGCATGTGCTTGTAATTCAAATTTGACTTATGCACATTAAATGACCAGAAACTCAATTAATGTATAAAAAATGACAAACGAACCCGGAATAATTCCAAAATTTAACACGGCACTAATGTAGTTCTATGTTGCCTTTGTTAAGAAACTCAAGGGGGGGCAGCGTATATCGTTTCACACTCAAAGGTGGCACGTTCCCTCTTAGAACCACAAGCTTCCAAATCGGCCCAATTTTTTACCACAACATGTTAGTGCCATGACATGACACCATGCCAAGTTTCATGATTTCCAGGCGAGTTTTGGATTTACATGAATTTAAAATCAAAGTTTCTCGATGTTCTCGGCCGAGTCATGACACCCAGATGTTTGAATTTCATTCTCATTTCTTCCATGGGACCTAGAAATTCAACCAAGGACACACATGTGATTTTTCAACCCACTTTGGTGCACCGGAGCATGTGCATGCAATTCATATTTAGATTATGCACAATAAATTTCCAGAAACTCAATTAATGTATAAAAAGGCCAAATGGACCCGAAATAATTCCAAAATTTAACAGGGCACTCATATAGTTCTATGTTGCCTCTGTAAATAAAATTAGGGGGGAGGCAGCGTATATCATTTCGCACACAAAGGTGACACGTTCCCTCTCGGAACCACGAGCCTTGTTGAGAGAATCTCCGGTTTTGCAAGAGGCTTATACCAAAACTTGTCCCAATTCAGCCAAAAATTATACGTATGAAAACAGGGTTTAGATTATCCCAAACATCTCGCTACCTAGACCAATAATCTACTATGATTTGAATTCAACATAAAATGGATACAAATATTTGAATTGGAGAGCGTATGGTACATGTAGTTCATAGTGAAATATGATTACTGCTATATGTATGTTTTTTGTTATCAAGATAATATTTAAATTATTGTATAACTTGATAACAATCGTACTCAAATAAGGAAAATTGATTCAAATTTAGTCCATATGGTAGATGACAATATATATGTTCACATGGTGGAGTAAAATGTTCATATATGATGGAAGATCAAAATGTACGACTACATCAATTATAAACAGCAAGGTCACCTAACGATATATTCGAATTCAACATAACGTTGATTCAAAAATTGAAATTCAAGATCATGGCATATGTAATCATTTAAAAAGGGACGTTACTCTTTCTTTGGTGGGAATTGATTTGTTTTTCGTTGTTGTTGAGGGAAGTGTGAATCGATTTGGTACTTGTCGGATTTCGGGTTCCGGTAGACCCTTGAGGTTTGAACACTCGGGTGCGTGCGGAGATTTTGCCTCCTACCTACCTGCACCCCTCCGCCTCGCTAAGATCTAAGCTATGGAAAGAACAACACAAGAGACACAGGGTTTATACTGGTTCGGGCCACCGTTGTGGTGTAATACCCTACTCCAGTGTGTGGTGTGGTGGATTGCCTCTTGGGCTGATGATGATGAGCGATACAAGGAAGAACAGCCTCGCAAGGGTCTGTTCTCGGCTGGGGTGATGAACTGCTGGGAGGAGTTCAGTCACCCTTCTCTCTCTCTCTCTCTTCTATCGCTGGTCTCGATCCCCCTAAAACTCTCCTTCTTTCTCCCTCCTCTCTCTTTTTCCCCCCTTTGCCCTGTGGGTGGCTGGTCCTATTTATAGAGGCCCTGGTCCTCTTCCCAAATATCGAGCGGGAAGGGAGCCAACAATAGCGGGCTAATTTGAAGGGGGGCAGCTAGTACTAGCTATCCTGACAAAAGTAGTCTTCGCCTGCACAAAGCTCTGGTGGTGACGCCGTCTTGGGCTCAACAATGACCTCCGTCTTGCAGTCCTCCTGGTCTTGGTCTTGTTGCACCGAAATGGCAACCTTTGCCTGATGCCTCGGTACTCCGCGGCTGCGCTTGCCCCCTTTGCACCAAAGAGGAAAGGAGGACACTGCGCGGGCTGGCACCCGCCTGGCGCCTTTGGTCGTCATGGCTTGCGTCACGGGCACCTCGTGAGGTACCCCGCCTTGATCTCTCCGCCTCCTCGCGAGCCAGCCTGATGAGGCCGTGCCTGAGGAAGCTCCGTGTCGTCCGCCCCGCGAGGCTTGGCCCCTCGCGAGGGTCTTGGGTCTGTGTTGATGAAGATGGGCCGTGCTGGGCCCCCCTTTGAGCCACGCCGCAGGCCGCAGGCAGGCAAGTCTGGGGACCCCCGTTCCCAGAACGCCGACAGTAGCCCCCGGGCCCAAGGCGCGCCCGGACTTGGCCGTGCAGGGAGGCGGAAGGGCAAGAGCGAAGCGCCGCGGGCCCTAACAGCCTGCGGCCTTGGGCGCCGCGTGGCGGTTGATTGGACGTGGGCGTCTCCACTTCCCCATGGCGCCTCGGCAACTGCACGGATTGGACAAGTCCCTGCATGCAAAGTGGGTCATGATTACCTGCGATCGTGGAGGTCGGCGGTTGGCCTTCGCCGGCCATAAGTATGGAATGGCGCGCGCCCTTCCAGTTCATCCCCCCTTGCTTCTCCTTCTTCTTCATGGCCCCGTCGAGGAGGTTCTTGGCCGCAGAGAAGGGGAAGGCTCGCCAGGTTGAGCCTGCCTCTTCCCCGCCCAAGCGTGGCCAAGGGCGCCCTCACAAACATCCTGTGGCCACCACGGCAGCTCCCCGCGGCCGTGGAGACGATTTCCAGCACGGCGACGGGCGGATTGCTGCGGCCGGGGGGCGCGCTCCGGTCGCGCGTCCCCCTAGGCCGTGCTTTCACGCTGCAGAGGTGCTGCCGGAGTTCATCGTGTGGTTGGCGGAGCCGACTAGCACCCGGCTTCCATTTCCTCGCTTCCTCCTCGGCGAGCTCCCGACCGGCGCCCCGGGCGGCCACTGGCTTCAGGCCGACGGCTGTTGCAGCCGGGCCTCATGGGCTTCACTGGAGGTCTCCGCAGCCGGGAGCCTGGCCCTGGCCCGCGGTTGGCAGACGTTTGCCCGCGCGCGTGGCCTGAGCCATCGGTGCACCCTGCACTTCAAGTTTGACGGCGATGCCACCCTCTACATGAGGGTGTTTGGGGAAGATGGTCGCCGCGCAGGGTGCTGCCCCGAGGACGACGACCGCGGCCGGGAACCCAGCTCCGGCGATGATGGAGAGGACAGCGCTCGCGTGACTAGCGGCGCTCAGGGTTCCCCAAGCTTCTCCGATTCTTCTTCAGGCGGCGACTCTTCTAGCAGTGGCCGCGGTCAGCCTCCACGCCGTCGTATCTGCTTGGGAGGTGGCAGCGTGTCCGCCCGCCGTCGCGCCCCGGTGAAGTGCGAGAGGGAGTCTGCCTGAGCCCCGGGGGCAGCTCGAGTCTTCCCTGCAGGCTGGTGTGAGGCGAGCTACGCCTGATTTGTTCTTTCTTTTCCTTTTTCCTGCGTAAAAAGACAGTAGTGTGGAGCCCCGCGGGGGCGTGTTTGGGTTATTGCTGTTAATCATCGTTTTGCTTCCGTTATCGTGCCTTCCGGCTACGTGCCTGCGCGTGGATAGTTCCCGGCCCCAGCCGTGGGGGGCGACCGACCCAGGCCCTGTGTTCGTGTCGCGGTGCCCGTGGGGCACGGACTGGAGGGGTGCTCCTGTAATGGACCCAGGTCGCGAACCCTTTGAACGACTAGGACAGGAACACTCGCGAGGGCGCTCGGCTGCCCCCCCCCCTCGCGAGGCCTTGCACAAGAGAAATCGAGGCAGGAGAGTGAAAAGTCGAAGAACCACAAGCCAAAGACGGCAACAACTTCAATAAAACTTCGAATGAGAAGGAACAAGCCAACTGCGGAAAGCAAATGAAAAGCCGCGTCCGGCACCTAATCTAGTCTTCGACGTCTTCTCACCAGCGCAGAGCTAAGTTCTGCCACTGGGCGTGGGAGGGAGCCCCAGGGCCTGAGGCCGGCGCTCCTGAGACTCCGGGGCGTGTACAGCCCCAACTCATTATTACGTGAGAGTGTCACGGGCGGCGAGCTTCACAGGCGTTGGCCTTCTTCACAGGCTCCGGGCCTTTTCCAAAACGCGACAGCTTCACAGGCATTCGCCTTCTTCACAGGCTCTGGGCCTTTTCCAAACGCAACAGCTTCACAGGCATTCGCCTTCTTCACAGGCTCTGGGCCTTTTCCAAAACGCGACAGCTTCACAGGCATTCGCCTTCTTCACAGGCTCTGGGCCTTTTCCAAAACGCGACAGCTTCACAGGCATTCGCCTTCTTCACAGGCTCTGGGCCTTTTCCAAAACGCGACAGCTTCACAGGCATTCGCCTTCTTCACAGGCTCTGGGCCTTTTCCAAAACGCGACAGCTTCACAGGCATTCGCCTTCTTCACAGGCTCTGGGCCTTTTTAGGGGTAGAACCTCCGGAGGTGCTGGATGTTCCATGCGTTCTGGACCGGCATCCCCTCCTGAGTCTCCAAGCGCGCGGAGCCGGGCCTGGAAACATGAACAACTTTGAACGGGCCCTCCCACATGGGAGAGAGCTTGTGCAGCCCCTCCCTGGAGAGAACCCGCCTGAGCACGAGGTCTCCTACCTCGAGAGTTCTGGGGCGGATGTTGCGGCAGTGATATCGCCGCAGTGCTTGTTGGTACCTTGCCGCTCGCAGCGCGGCTTCTCGGCGACGTTCCTCCCCCAGCACGAGGTCCATCCCCCGCATGGCGTCCTGCTGCGCCTCGTCGAACGCCAGGACCCGCGCGGAGCAACGTCTGACCTCGTGAGGGAGGACCGCTTCGGCTCCGTAGACTAGGAAGAACGGGGTCTCTCCAGTCGGCTTGGTCGCGGTTGTGCGGATGGACCACAACACAGACTGAAGCTCGTCGTACCAACCTCTGCCGCAGGCCTCCAGCTTCTTCTTGAACGTCCTGGTCTTGAGGCCCCTCAGGACCTCTGCGTTGGCTCGCTCGGCCTGGCCGTTGCTTCGGGGGTGCGCCACCGAAGCGTAGCATATCTGCGTTCCAAGGTTAGCACAGTATGTTTTGAAGAGGTTACTGGTGAACTGTGAACCGTTGTCCGTGATGATGCGGTTCGGCACCCCGAACCGGCTCACGAGGCCCTTGATGAACTTGACCGCGGAACCCGCGGGAATGGTGCGGACAGCCTCTACTTCAGCCCACTTGGTGAACTTGTCCACGGCGACGTAGAGGTAGCGGTAGCCCCCTGGCGCCCGAGGAAACGGGCCCAAGATGTCCAGCCCCCAGACTGTGAATGGCCACGAAAGGGGTATAGTCTGCAGGCCTCCTGCTGGCTGATGGATCTGCTTGGCGTGGAACTGGCAGGCCTCACAAGCTTTCACTAGTTCGACGGCGTCATTGAGTGCGGTGGGCCAATAAAACCCACTGCGGAACGCCTTGCCGACGAGGGTCCGTGATGATGAATGATGTCCACAGTCTCCGCCGTGTATATCTTCCAGCAGTTCCTTCCCTTGCTCCCTGGAGATGCAGCGCAGGGACACATCGTTTGGTCGCTTCCGGTAGAGCTCTCCATCCTTGATGCAGTATGCCGTGGCCTGGCGTGCCACTCGCTCCGCTTCCTCCTCCTTCTCCGGCAGGGTCCCTTGTGTTAAGTAACTCCGGAGCTCCGTGATCCAGCATCCCTCCTGAGGTTCCATCGTCAGGAGCAGGCGTGCTCCTGAGGCCGGGCCACAGGCCGGAGCTCCTGAGGCAGGTGGCTGGGGGAGCTCCTCCCGAGGCTGAGCCGTGTTTGACAATGACGGCAGGGCTGAGGGCTTGAAGAGCCGCTCCTCGAAAACGCCAGGCTCCTGAGGTAACCGCCTGGACGCCCGTTTGGCGATGTCGTCGGCCTCCTGATTGGTGCCACGGGGCACATGCTGCAACTCCAACCCCCAGAACTGCTTCTCCATCCTGCGGACCTCCGCAAGGTAGGCTTCCATGTGCTCATCTTTCGGCTCGTACACCTTGTTGGAGAAATTGACAAGGAGCTGCGAATCGCCCTTGATGGTGAGGCGTTTCACCCCCAGGGCAGCTGCGGCCTTCAAGCCCGCTATTAAACCTTCATACTCCGCTATGTTGTTGGAGACCTTTTCACCTTGCTGGAAACAGAGCTGCACAGCGTAGTAGAGCTTGTCCTGAGTGGGCGATATAAGCACCGCCCCAGCCCCAGCGCCATGCCTGGAGAACGCCCCATCGAAGTACATGACCCAGCCTTCTGGCGCCTCGCTTCCCGGGGAGAGGGACCGATCCTCGTCGGCCTTGAGGCCTGGTGCCTCCGTCCATTCTGCCACAAAATCCGCCAACGCTGCTCCCTTGATGACTCTGGTCGTGCTGAATTCGAGCTGAAACGCTTGCAGTTCTATGTTCCACTCAGCGACCCTTCCAGCTGAGTTAGGGCTCCTGAGCACTCTCTCCAGGGGGTATGACGAGACGACCTTGATGGGGTGACCCTGAAAATAGTGCCGCAGCTTGCGCGAGGCCACCAGTAGCGCGAGGAGGAGTTTCTGAGGCATGGGGTACCGCGCCCTCGCATCCCGCAACACCGTGCTGACGAAGTACACTGGGTGCTCAACGAGGTTGGGTGCGTCAGTGCTGGCGGCTCCCTTCGGAGACCATGGCGCCTCTTGAGGCGATGAGGCCTCCTGAGGCTGGCCATCTGGGAGAGGGGCCTCTTCCGCCTCCGGTGCACTCCTCTGCGGCGGCTGATCCTCCTCAGCCGCGGTGGCGGTTTCTGTGGGCCTTCCTTGTTCCTGTTTTGCCTTGTCCCGGGCTGCTGCTGCGGTTTTGATTCGACGCTCCTCTCTAACCGCCACCAGGGCTGCGCTGGCGGAGTAGGGAGTGGCGGCGAGGTAAAGCACCAGGGGCTCTTGAGGGCGCGGAGCCACCATGACCGGTGGGCTGGTCAGGTATCTCTTGAGATCCTGGAACGCCTTGTCGGCCTCTTCAGTCCACTCAAAGGGCCCCTTTTTCTTCATTAGCTGGAAGAAGGGCAGCGCTCGTTCCCCCAACTTGGAGATGAAGCGCCCTAGCGCGGTCACGCGCCCAGTGAGCTTCTGCATTTCTCTGAGGGTCTTTGGCGGGCTCATGTCTTCCACCGCCTTGACCTTTTCCGGGTTAGCTTCGATGCCTCGGTGGGACACGAGGAAACCCAAGAGCTTGCCCGAGGGGACTCCGAACACACACTTCTTTGGGTTGAGCCATAGGTTCACTGCATTGAGGCTCGCGAAGGTTTCCTCCAGGTCTTGTATCAGGGTCCTGGCCTCCCGAGACTTTACCACAATGTCATCGACGTAAGCTTCAACATTCTTCCCGAGCTGCGGGCCCAAGGTGATGTGCATCAGCCGCTGAAAGGTCGCCCCTGCGTTACGCATCGCGAATGGCATGCATGTGTAGCAGTACACCCCACACGGGGTTAGGAAGGCTGTCTTTTCGACGTCTTCTACCGCCATCTTGATCTGGTGATACCCAGAGAAGGCATCCAAGAAGCATAGCAGGTCGCATTCCGCGGTGGAATCGACGATCTGGTCGATGCGGGGGAGCGGGAACGGATCTTGCGGGCATGCTTTGTTGAGGTTGGTGAAGTCGACACACATGCGCTCCTTCCCTCCCTTCTTTGGCACAACGACAGGGTTGGCCAACCAATCCGGGTATCGGACCTCGCGAATGACCCCAGCGGCTTCTAATTTGCGGGTCTCTTGGACGATGAAGGCCTGCTTTTCTGTGGACTGCCGCCTGGCCTTCTGCTTCACAGGGCGCACGTTGGGGCACACGTTGAGGTGATGCTCGATTACACTCCTAGGGATCCCTGCCAACTGATCAGGCTCCCAAGCGAATACCTTCTTGTTTGCGCGCAGGAACCCGACCAGGGCCTCCTCCTGCTCGGGTTCGAGGTTGGCGCCTATGGTGAAAGTGGCGTTGGTGGACCCGTCCTCATCGACGGGTATCTGCTTGGTTTCTGCCTTGTCTTGGGTGAACAACTGTTTCTTCTTGGCGGGTGCAGCCCCCTTGGGCTCGGGGGTCTCCAAGTCGGCGGGCTGTGCCGACGCCGCCGTCTTGAAGGCGAGCTTGAGCACCCGCAGCGCGTCTCCGGTGTCCCCGTGCACGGTGAGGACACCGCTGCTCCCGGGCATCTTCATGAGGTTGTACGCCGGGTGCGTCGCGGCCATGAACTGGGCCAGCGCTGGGTAGCCGAGGATGGCGTTGTAGGGGAGGCCGATGGGGGCGATGTCGAAGTCGACCAGCTCCGTGCGGAAGTTGTTGTAGGTGCCGAAGGTTACTGGGAGCCGGATCTGTCCCAAGGAGCTGGATGATCCGCCCCCAACGCCTGAGAAGGGCCGGCTGGGTTGCAGCCGTTCCAGGGGTATGCAGAGGAGGTTGAAGGCCTCGACCGAGAGCACGCTGAGGCCCGCACCGCCATCGATGAGAGTTCTAGTGACGGCCACCTGGCAGATGGTGGGGGTGCACAGCATGGGGAGCACACCCGAGCAGGCCGAGCTGGAGGGGTGGTCCTCCGAGCTGAAGGTCAGGCCGGCCTTGGACGCTGCCCGGTCCGGGAGAGCCCCCTGCCGCGTGGAAGCGGCGCTGACCCGGCGGATGAACGGCTTGACGTGGTGACTTGTAGGCGGCGCCTGCGAGCCGCCCAGGAGGGCCGCGACGACCGGGGGTGTTGGTGTAGCGCGATGGGCGGGGAAGAGGCTGCGGGGCTCTTCCCAAGAGGCCGCGGAGGCTGCCGGCAAGTGGAGCAGCCATGTGCGTGGAGCGCCGGTGAGGGCCATGGGGAGCCAGTTGGCCATGACCCTATCGTCACCTCCAGCTTCGAGGAGGACCTCCTCGCTCGCCAGCAAGAAGGCCAGTGGATCTGTCGCGCCGCCGTAGCGCGGCGGCGTCGTTGGCTTGAACTTGTCCGGCCACCGTATCCGTTGCAGGGTTGGGGCCAGGGCTCGGAGCCCCCTGGCCCCCGTGCTGGCGCCGGCGGCCAGAACGGGCGACGCGCTACTCATCACGAGGTAGGCCGTGGCGGTGGCGGAAGAGAAAACTCCGGTGCACCCCTACCTGGCGCGCCAAATGTCGGATTTCGGGTTCTAGCAGACCCTTGAGGTTCAAACACTGGGGTGCGCGCGAAGATTTCGCCTCCTACCTACCTGCACCCCTCCGCCTCGCTAAGACCTAAGCTATGGAAAGAACAACACAAGAGACACAGGGTTTATACTGGTTCGGGCCATCATTGTGGTGTAATACCCTACTCTAGTGTGTGGTGTGGTGGATTGCCTCTTGGGCTGATGATGATGAGCGATACAAGGAAGAACAGCCTCGCGAGGGTCTGTTCTCGGCTGGGGCGATGAACTGCTGGGAGGAGTTCAGTCACCCTTCTCTCTCTCTCTCTCTCTCTCTCTCTCTCTCTCTCTCTCTTCTATCGCTGGTCTCGATCCCCCTAAAACTCTCCCTCTTTCTCTCTCCTCTCTCTTTTCCCCCTTTGCCCTGTGGGTGGCTGGTCCTATTTATGGAGGCCCTGGTCCTCTTCCCAAATATCGAGCGGGAAGGAGCCAACAATGGCGGGCTAATTTGAAGGGGGACAGCTAGTACTAGCTATCCTGACAAAAGTAGTCTTCGCCTGCACAAAGCTCTGGTGGTGACGCCGTCTTGGGCTCCACAATGACCTCCGTCTTGCAGTCCTCCTAGTCTTGGTCTTGTTGCACCGAAATGGCAACCTTTTCCTGATGCCTCGGTACTCCGCGGCTGCGCTTGCTCCCTTTGCACCAAAGAGGAAAGGAGGACACTACGCGGGTTGGCACCCGCCTGGCGCCTTTGGTCGTCATGGCTTGCGTCACGGGCACCTCGTGAGGTACCCCACCTTGATCTCTCCACCTCCTCGCGAGCCAGCCTGATGAGGCCGTGCCTGAGGAAGCTCCGTGTCGTCCGCCCAGCGAGGCTTGGCCCCTCGCGAGGGTCTTGGGTCTGTGTTGATGAAGATGGGTCGTGCTGGGCCCCCCTTTGAGCCACGCCGCAGGCCGCAGGCAGGCAAGTCTGGGGAACCCCGTTCCCAGAACGCCGACAGTACTGTGCAGGGTAATCTTGTTCTCCCGATTTTTTTTACATTTTTCTGGTAGTTTTTTCAATGGCATCTATAGCAATATAGTAAAAGGGGACATGACTCTCTTGTGTCTTGTATGAATTTCTTTTTACACGTTAAATTTGTTCTATCGAACAAGGAATCCGCACCTTGTTATCCCGAAATTTTCAAGCTCGAGTATCTTTTGTCTCACCTGCTTTGAAACTCCCGCTTCTTCAACCTGCGCCGCGCCTTGTTATCCCAAAATTTGGATGCGTGCGAGAACGCCCTCCTCATCTGAAATGTATTTTACATCATCTATTGCAGATGATATTAGGGTCCCACTTCAGATTAACGTTGTCTATCTTTTCATGCTTCAGCCTCGTCGCCGTACACCTTAGCGGAGCTGCTCCAACGATGGAACCGTCCATCACAACTGAGAAGTACCCTCGGCGCCGTTTCCAGAGGCCTCGGATCTTCTTCCTCGCCTCTGACAGTCATACCAGCATCATCACCATCCTCCACGTCCAACCCAATGATGCTGAGGTCCACAAGGCTATGCTAAAGAGGTTGTAAACTCGTCGCATCACTTTGTTTCTCCATTCCTCTGTTCTTCCAATTCATGTGAGCCAAACACCCAGGTTGACTGAAATCCTATGTTTCCAAATGCTCTGTTTTTCACGTGCATTCCTATCCTATTCCTGTGTTTTTCCTGTCACTATGTTTATAGAATCCTCCAATTCTAAGGAGCCCTTACAGATTTACTTCATTTTCAGATAGGCGTCAAAGCAAACTTTGTGTGTTATGTCCTGCTCCTGTCGTGCCGTCATCCACCCCACCTGAGGTGCACCATTGATAGAAGCGTTCACTGCAGCAGAGATCCCCCCTGCAGACTTCCGTTCGCCGCCTCAGATCATCTTCCCCGTTGCCGGCAGCCACGCCAACTGCATTTCCATCATCGACTGAGCAGATGAACCTGAGGACTAAACAGTTCCGGAAGAGAGGTCGCAGTCTTTCGTGTTTGCTTACGTTATACATCGGTTATTATTACCTACTACTTTATCATTCAATCTTGAGTTTTGAATTGCCCATGGGTCTCATATCGAGCCAGCAACGAATAGTATCTGTCTACTATCCGGTTCATCTGGGGTCTTCTATGTGGTTCATGCTGGGTGGGCAACAAACAATAGATGATCCATTATCTATCTTTTTAAACTGAAGCTATAATCTACCTGCTATCATTAGTTTTGGATCCATCCACTCGTTTGCTACCATCAGTCTTGATTTTTGCATGCACCCCTTAGGCCTTACAAAATCTAACTATTTTTTTATTATGCATGTTAGGTATTGTACACAATCGTAATGAACATGTAGAGAAAAAGAGAAGACCGTTGCGTGCGAATATAATGTCATGCAGAAGCCACTCCATGGTGGGCGAAGTGCCCCCCTCCTGCATTTCCAGATTGTATTCCAGAGGAAGATAACTATTCAGATGGAGATTCAGAAGGAGCCGACCACGCCTGTTTACCACCTGAGGTGTTGGCTCTAACCTGGCATGCTGATGTTGGTCATATCATGCATATGGCGCCTTGCATTGCTTACATTATACATCTTATATGTCATCAGCTTAGTTTAGATTTGCTTTGTGTGAATGCCACATGTTTGGTTTCTATATCATACTCTTCCTGTGCATCAGCCATTTGAGTCGGTCATGGGAAAATCTGGAGTGAAAACAAGGTCTTCTGAGCAGTCAATGCTACCTGTCAATGCAGATTTCTTGCTAGTTATAGATAGCTCCTCAGAGGAGGATTCAGAGAGAGATGACCAGTCGTATTCCCCCCCCCCCTCGAGGTGCATGCTCTAACTTGGCTAGGTTATATTGCTCATATCATGCATATGGTGTCTTGCATTGCCATGCCATCTGCTTAGATTAGACATGGTTTGTGTGAATGCCTCCTATTTGCTTTCTATATCAGATATGTGAATTATGCAATGCCATGTTTTTCAGCCAGTTATCATATATGTGAATTATGCACCGCCATGGAGCCAGGCATCATATATGTGAATTATCTCATGCCATCTTTTTTTCATTACGTATTCCATTTGTCGACAATCTGTGTATATTGAACTACTCTTCATGTGTATTAGCCATTTGAGCCGGTTATGGAAAAATCTGGAGTGAAAACAAGGTCTTCAGAGCAGGCAATGGTACCTGTTGAAGCATATATCTCGATGGTTACAGGGAGCTCCTTAGATGAGGATTCAGAGACATATGACCAGTCCTATATCCCACCTGAGGTGTATGCTCTAAGTTGCAATGTTTATATTTCTCATATGATGCATATGGTGTCTTGCATTGCTTAGTTTAGACATCATATGCACAATATTGAATTATATCTGCTTAGTTTAGAGATCATACATGCGAGTGCCAGCTGCTTAGTATATGAATCAATTATGTCAATTATATCATGCCATCATGTATACTTAGACAATATGTATGTGAATTATTTCATCCCAATCTATTTTAGAAAGACATCATATAGTTTTGTCATGTCATCCTGTTTAGGTGCTCATCATATGTTGAATTATGCCATTATATCATGTTAAGTTATCCATCATATATCTGAAACTGTGTCATGCTATCCTGTTTAGTTAGGCATCATATATGTGAAATTGTGTCATGCTATCCTGTTTGGTTAGACAACATATATGTGAATTACCACATCTGTCTATCATACAATGACTGTACGTTCAATTTCTTTTCTTGTTTATCAGCCATTTGAATTGGAGGGGTGATGGCAGTATCTAAGGGAGCAAAAACTCGTTCTTCACAAAAGATAGTGCTACCCGTCGATGCAGATAGAACCATGGTTGTACTGGCCCACAAACTAGCCCCACCACACATATTCGAGACTCTTCCAGATTGCACACTTACACCGTTGGGCAGAGAACCAGCTATAACCCATCTAACCGCAACCCCAGCGGATAGTAACCCACTTATAGTTGACAAAGCACCATGTCCACCATAAAGTACCCCCCACACGAGCAGTTTGTAAAGCTACTGCAGTGCCCAAAGCACGAAGACCACCACAGCTAATCCAAACTCCACATTTAAAGCAGAAGAGCAACTGTTCTCAGGTCAGATTCTGTAGCTATGGTCCATACTCCTTTGTTGTTGCATCACTATATTTACTCATACCAACTACTTTCGAATTTGAAGGATCCAATTGAAACTCCAATGGCGCAACAGGTATGTTTTAAACCTATTTCTTTAACTGGATTGATGTTCTAACTTCTTGCTCTATGTTGATTTCAGTTTAAGTTGTATAAACAGTTATGTTCTCATGTGATGCACATTACAAGTGCCGCCAATGTTGTGTAGTTTCTCACACTTATATTCTGTCTATGCCTTTGTGTCTTAAAAATATATGAGTTGAACTGTGTCTCTATCTTGATTAGGGAACATAAACTAGAATGATATGGACAATACAGTGACCATAGTACATAGATATATGTTTGTTTCATGTTGTTATCCTGTCCACCTTACTACTGAATCGGTTTACCAAAATGAGTTTCGTATACTACAAGCTAAACTTGTGATGTGTCTGCTTGTTTCTCTTGTAGTATGCAAACAGAATATTGGAGAAGAGCACCCCACTATGCAATGGTAGAGAAAGTAATGCAGATAAGGTTCAAGATAGTGAGACAACCCTGTTGGTCTCCGAGAAAGGTGATAAAACGATCTTGTAGACAGTGAGAAAACCCCACAGTCCTGCGTTGATGTAGTGTTCGAGTTACTAGCCAGTACCGCTCGCACAAGCTCTTCGAACTCGCTGCCTGAATCACTTCGGCTTCTTCAGTCTCAGCTACAAGTTGAAAGGCATCAGTCAGTTGTGTTGCGGCAAGAAGCCAAAGGACTGAGGACGTCCCTGCAGAATTCAGATGCGTACTTTCTTGTGCAACAGCAAGCACTAGAGGATTTAAGCGCCAAACAAGAGAAAGTTAATAAGCTTGCTTAGCATCCTGCCAGCATTATGGGTACCCAGGATATTGTTTCTTGAACTCTTCTAAAGTGGTTTCAGTTCTGGACTTGTTTTGCTGCGGTGTTTATATGCTGCTTTGTTCCCTATATTTGCACTGGTGGCGAACTTTGATGCCCAGTGGATGTAATATGTCTAATAGTCGTGATAGCCTAGCATAAGTTGCTTGCTTATTTATTTCCTTGTTGTCTTGTTTATTTGTTTGCTTGTAGTCAGTGCAGTTCTTTTTCCGCGGTTTGCTAGTGGCTGCAATAACCTATTTTTTAAAACTAAGCCACAATAACCATGGGCTAATATTTACTGTAGTGACACTGGGCCTCCTACGGGCCATAGAAGCAGTGGGCCTTCTACGGGCCGTAGAAATGGTAGGCCTTCTACGGGCCGTAGAAACAATGGGCCTTCTACGGGCCGTAGAAACAATGGGCCTTCTACGGGCCGTATCATCAATGGGCCTTATACGGGCCGTATGATCGATTGGCCAAACATGGGCCAATAACAGGCCGCATTATTGTCAGGACCCCGATTCCAAGTCACATCGATCTAGCCGGTAACACCTCATATCACTTTGCGGCCTCACGTATGGCATTCCCACGGTTGTCGCCTTACCATGGCCCGAGACCGTTTGCACCTTTTGGCTCACGTATATGATAGTGTCGCTAGCATCTATATGACAGAGAACCCGGGCCGACATGGCTACTCGTGAACCCAAAGCGGCACTAACCTATGGGGACAGGCATACATGAATCACATCGAGCATGTCGGTCAGCAGCGTGTGAATCCGGGCTGTAGCACTGGGCTAACAGGACTTCGGGAACCCGGGCTGTAGCAGGCTAGGCAGGACTCCAAATGTCACCGCGTGACATTTCCCCAAAGGGACAGACACAGGAACGAAGTGAAACACTTGCCGGCCAGTCAAGTGTCCTAAGCAGTAGTGCTGGGCTAGAAGGACTCCGGTGAACCGGGATGTAGTGGACTACTATGGCTCATGGAAGCACTAAACTACATTTCCCCATAAGAGAGGCTGCCAAGGATAAACAACTAGATTGTCGGATCCCACACATACCAAGCATTTCAATCATACACACAATATGCTCGATATGTGTAAATACAACATGGCATCACAACATAACTCTAACTCTCAAGTATTTATTCCTTAGGCTCCGAGGAGCGAGATATTACAAACATGGGTCTCATGACCCAACAATCACAGCATAAAAATCAAGCACATGCGGAAGCTTAACATGTCTGAGTACAGACATCTACAAATGGAAAAAGGCTAAGAAGCCTCACTATCTACCAGATCCTGCCGAGGGCACAAGATCATAGCTGAGGTATCAAGCTAACGTCGAAGTCCACACGGAACTACTAGCGAGACTGACGTCTCTCTCTGCAAAACATAAATTAAGCAAATGTGAGTACAAAGGTACTCAGCAAGACTTATATCAGAACTAGCTACATATGCATCGGTATCAACAAGGGGGGTGGTGGTGGAGTTTAACTGTAGCAAGCCAGCTTCGACTCAGTGGCTAACCTGAACTACGACTGCAAGCAACTCTTTTGAGGTGGCGCACACGAGTCCACATATTCACCATTCAATACACCACTATGGAACTACTCTCGTCTCCCTACGAGAAGGCCATCCATAGCACTCACACTTATCTTGCAAGTTTTAGAGTATCCACTTTCACTTGTCTATGAACTATGCAAGGGGTCCAAGTTTCCATATCCGAGGAATCCGGCTATTCGAATAGATAATGATAACCCTGTAGGGGTATACTTCTTCACACACGCTTCCACCACTTACCGTCGTTTACACGACATGTACTCGGCAGCCTTCAAGCGGAAGCCCAACGAGGGTGTCGGCCACGGCCTACCTAAACACTCAAGTCTCTAGTCCAGGTTTATCGCCTATCCAGGTTCCATCCGCAGGGAGTCCGGCCGAGGTTTCCACATACGGCCCCGAACGATGTGTACAGGGTTCCGAGACACCAAACGGGCGCCCGGCATGCCCGGCCACGGTGTATCTACCGCATCATAGCCCACCCCTGGGGTCAGCGCTACGCACGGCCGCCAGCACATATCCTACAAACACCAGAAACTAGTTGCAACTCCTGGATAGAGGACTAGGGTGATTAAGAAGCCGAGAGGGTCAATTAAGGATCCCAATGAGTGGTAGTAGCTGTTCATGGATCATAGACACAGAATTCAGTTCCTAAGAATGGTTTCAATGAGACAACCCACCATGTACTCCTACATGGCCTCTCACTGCTACCTTTACCAAATCGTGTTCACACACTTAGCTCACACACAGTAGGACATGTTCATCACTATTCCAATTCATTCTCGATGAATCAGACCCGACACAACTCTATGCAATAGCAGGCATGACAAACAAGCATGAATGAGTAGGCACATCAGGGCTCAAACAACTCCTAATCATGCTAGTGGGTTTCATCTATTTACTGTGGCAATGACAGGTCATGCAGAGGAAAGGGGTTCAACTACCGCAGCATGTAACAGTTGAATCGTTGTTGTCCTAATGCAGTAAAAGAGAGTAGGAGAAAGAGAGTGGGATTGTATCATAATGAACAAGGGGGTTTTGCTTGCCTATCACTCCTGAAGATAACATAGTTCTTCATTGGTGTCATCGATCTCATCGTCGAAACCACGTCTATTGAGAGGGGACAAATATTGGCAGCAGAGAAAGAAACACAATCAATGCAATGCACAATATGATGCATGATCATGACATGTCAATATGCTGTGGTTCGAGCTAATGCAACTAGCTACATGTTAAATGGAGTTGGTTTGAACTCTAGGTTCAAATTCAAACTCCATATGTGAAATTTAAATGCCATTTAATTGATTTGACCTCATTAGCAGGTATAAGTTGATCTAACATGCATGAAAGTGGTACAGATGGATAGATTGGATTTTTCTGATCATTTTTTATATATAAATTATTTCATTCTGAGCTACGGTTGATTTTCTATGATTTTTAGAGGTTTTGGCTATTTTCTAGAATTTCCTGTAAAAGAATAAATCTAGAAAAATAAGTTACTGCGTCAGCATGATGTCGTGGTGACGTCAGCAGGTCAAAGGCGATGGTCCAGGTTAACACTGACCTGTGGGTCCCGTCTGTCAGTGGTTAGTTAAGCTAACTAAATTTAGTTAGCATTAAACTAACATTAACCGAGTTTAGTTAGCGGCCTGGGTCCCACAAGTCAGTGAGTCAGGGGAGGTCAAACCCCCTGGTTAGCGGGGTCAAACCCGGGTCAACTAGGTCAACACCTATCGTCGACTTGACACCGGCGAGGCGAGACGCGGCGGAGAGCTGCGGGTTTCCTCCTCCGGCGACCAAATGGCCGGCGGAGGGCGTCTACGTGACGCAGGCGCTCGTCCGCGTCGAGTAATGGCAGCGGCTGAGCCTGAGATGGCCGGAGTCATCACCGGTGTCGACCTTGGCGGTCGCCGGAGCTCGGGCGAGCTCGGGGTCGACGCTACGGTTGCCGGGGAGGCTCGTGTGAGGCACCTACGTACTCTACGCAGCGCGGGGAGGGAGCTAAGCATGACGGTCGGGCCACTAGGTGGCCGGAGGCATGTCGGCGGCGGTCACAGGCGGCGGCAGGTTTCGGTCATCGGCGAAACGGTGACTAGAGCTAGCAAACGTCGTGGAGACAAGTGGGACACGGTGTAGAAGCTCACGGGGATCGTGTAGGGCTGGTTGGCGAACTCGGGGAGGGGCCGGAGCAAGCGGGGCGGCGATGGCGATCTCGGTGGACCGAGGTTGAAGAAGACGGCGTGGCCGGCGTTCGAGGGCGTCCGGCGGGGCGTGGCTCGGTAAGGAGGTCGAGGACGAAGTGGTGGAGCTTCTGGGCGCGTCGGTGAGGCGTGGGGTGGCCGGTGGCCGTGGTGGAGCTCGTCAGCGGCGACGACTGCGTTCGGTCGTGCTCGGGGAAGGAATAGAGGGCGAGGGAGAGAGCAGAGAGTGAGGGAGAGGAGCGAGGGGCCACGGGGCGTCTCCGTGGCGTCGCTAGAAGGTCCGGGGGGAAGCAGGAGGTGGCCAGGGGCGAGCGCGCGCGCGACAGTGAGCTGCTCCTACTAGCAGGAGGAAGACGACGTGGTGGAGTGGTGGGCTGGGCTCTCTACGGTGCTGGGCCACAGCTGGGCCGACTAGGTGGGCTGCACGGTGAGGCCAGGTAAGTTTCTGCTTCTTTCCTTTCTTTCTATTTCAGTTCTCTTTTTCTGTTTTTGTTTAATATTTGCCACTGTTTGCAAATTCACATGAACTAAAACAGTGCCAAACTACTCTGATTGTTTTTATGCACATACTTTGGACTAGGCCAGATGTACATAAAATAACTCAGGGTTATTTGAAATGTATTCCATATATTAGGAATATAATTTAATATGATTTAAATTCAGTGCCAGAAATTATTCTTTAAAAATGTTCATTATTTTTGGTTTGGGTCTAAGCCCTTGCCAAAAATACCAGACATTAATGAAGAGCATTTTTGGTTCATTGAATGCATTTTTTAAAGCTGGACCTATTTGATTTTTAAAGTGCTAGGGTTTGATTACCCCCATTTCAGGTTTCCAATAAATTTAGACATCATGCATGGATGATTATGCAACTACTTGCAAACAAACTCTAGGGCTTTGACAACTCACCCCCACTAAACAAGAATCCCGTCCCGAGATTCAAGTCGTGAGGTAAGAAGACAGAGGGACACAAGCTAATACAATCTTCATGATCCAGGTTGCACTTCATAAGAACATTGATTCGATCACGATCTTTGTCTATATGTCATGCTCTGAGAACTACAACTATCAGGACAACAAGAGAAAAGGGAAATTCTAGAAGGATCGACCTTCTCGAAGATCGAACAACCGGCAATCAACTCGCGGAATGAGACATTGAACATTTCTCGAGTTGAGACTTGAAACATACATCCAGAGGGATGGAGTGTAACAGATGACGAAGGTTCACTACGTAGACACAATTCCACACTTAATAAGGTGGTGAACGGTTGTCCACGTAGCAAGGAGTTAGGTTGCCAAGATACCACAATGAGACACCTTAAGGAAGGTGACTCACAGAAATATTCCCTTAAGTGGCAAAAAGAATTACTTTTGATCCATAGATCATTGAGACTCTCTATACCAACCTAAGGCAATTCACAAACGATCCTTTGACGGAGTTCGAGAGAACGACATAGTCGGGCTAGAATGGACGGTGTGGACTACCTTGTTGAAGAAAACACGATGGATGATTTGCTTATCATCGAAAATGGATGGAACCCATGGTAGGACCACTTTGAAGATGATCCTGATCAGTAATTACTGAGAAGGGTAGTCCGTAGTAGGATGACACAATGGCGGTGCAAGCTGGGAACAAAATGCAAATGCTGGGAATGATTCTAGTAACTGGGGAGAAGCCCAACAGTAGAGAGAGATTCCACTGTTTGAAAGGTTATGGCATAATCGAAGAAACCGGGAACGGACCCCAGCTAATGCCGACGATAAATCGTAGTGCTTGCGCATGCTCTCAAGAACTTGAGCATTTCCGTATTCATCAGGGTTTTACCAATATCCGTGTCAAGGATCCTGGCAACACAACATGCTACCATGATGAATAATGGTGGAAGATGCATATGCAAAGAAAGATAACACTTTCTCAGATCTTCCCTTAGCGAGGCTAAGGGAACAGAATCTGGACGATCGACCGAGAGACATTTAGCACTCTGCTTCTAATGTTCTCCTTGATGTGCTAGCATAATCCATTTATAGATATGGTTTGATATCTAGAACATCCAGTAAAGGTCGGACTTCGGAAGCTCAAGAATCCATAAGGATTAACTACGGAGGTAAATCCTACAAAATCCTCATGGGAAGGTGGCCAACTTTCTTCAATCGAGATACTACAATAATAGGTCTTCCGGCTGGATGTGTTGGCCATGACATCCACTTTACTGGTTATCGAGAGACCAATATTATAGTTCTTGGAAAATGCTCCAACCATCATATCTGTCTAAGATTCAGATTTGGTTGGTGTCAGGATATTCCAAACTCATCGAGTCTAGAAAGAAAAATGAAGTTTTGCAACACAAATATACAAGATGACGTTGCGAGATTCTCGGGGAATGAACTACGATAGTAAGCTCCAAAACATGAGCCGGTTCTGCTACAAGCGTGTGAACACGTTGTACTAGACAATCATGGCCACCTGGTATTCTTACAACGAAACACTACCGAGTTCAAGAGGGAACCATCAACGAGGATATCGAAGTCCTTGCGTAAGTCTAGCTCCTAAGAAGAAACTTCTTCTCCTTGAACAAACCAATCAGTGGCTTGGTGTGCTAGGAACACATATGGAGTGGAGGTAATTAATCTACCAAACCATAGAATACTTCGCACATATGCATGACTGATTTGGGATGATTCCAAGGGAAACAAAACAAACCTTTCTCAAATTCATGGCGGCAACTTACACCTAGTGCACGTGAACTTAGAGAAAGTCACTTCTTTCAACCAGACATATGCTTCATGATCGGAACATGAGGGCAATGCTTATAAAGTTTCCAACACTAGTGTAATGTTCAACGTGAATCATGGGGGAGACAAAATGTTGCTGATGGGCTCAACAACAACTCATCGGAATTTCCATATCACTGGACTTCCACCATCATGTGAACACGATGATAGTATTGGTCAGACCAAAAGATGTAATGGTGTATGCTCGAGGGATCAGCCACGGGTAAGACAACATTACGATTATCGTTGGTTCTGATTTGATTTGACGCTAGCCCATACTCAAATCAGGGATTGGTTAAGACAATAGCATCGACAGTTGATCACAAGGATCAATCGATGAAGATGTCCTCTTTATTCAACACACACACACACCAAAGATATCCCTTAACATGATCTAAGTCAGACAAGCTTTTATCTTCCAACTCTCCAGGTTATTGTTTAGCTTAACCAACTAGCTCAGGGGTATCCAACACAGATTCTTGGAGAATAGGTGGTTTGGAGGAAAACCCAGCATGATCACGAACTCAAAATAGCGATCAGGTGACAGCCGGGTGATACCTCCGAGAAGATATTCGGAAAATCACGAACCACCGATATGTTATTAAGCTCGAGAACAATCTTGCTTTTCAGGGCAAGACGATAAGATCAAGGAGCGAGGGATTATCACAGTCCTAACTCATTGGTCGATGAGTGCACCCAAAAATATGGACTAGGTAGCACGATCAATCTTAGGATGGTGATTTAATTACCAGCATGCTAGGAATGAGAGTATTGTCCATTAACTACCAAGCAACAGAGTTGCTACGAATATTGCTTTCACACATCACGGTTCAGTTGTCGGCATTCCGGTTATAATAACACGAAACTGAGGAATGAACAATGATGGCAAGAAGTATTACTGCGTCAAGAATTCATAAGAGGTGGTGCAATTCTCATGACAGTCCTGACATAAAAGGGGTAATACTCCAGGGTAGAACAGAGAAAAGGCTGGATGGCATTTGATCTGCAGAACACAACTACTTTGACCCAATCCTGGATATGGATGAGGTACTGGAGTTTGTTTCTCCTAGTCATTCTGAAATAGAATGGCTTGATGGACCACAAGAATAATAGGCATCGATGAACACGAATGCACAACTATTCCTGACTATCAATTTATAGATGATGGTCGGAATACAGCTGAGAATGGACAACTCAAGGAGCATATAACATTTTGAGTTGTGGATTAATGGGTTAGTATGTTGAACGAGTTCAACATTTTTCTTCCGGATAACCCATGCAGAAAGGTAGAACTGGCAGAATCACAATTATGAATGGAGAACTCCTCAGGAGTACTCTAATAGTGATCTTTTGGTTCAAAGAACTTCTGCCTTAATGGTTCATGGTATTTGGAAGAAGGAAATACCATGGACCTCGAGGACTATCGCAAAGGTTACTAATATCCTAAGGGAACTAGCAAATACTAAGACATGAAGTAGGGTGAATCTCGGGTTCAAAAACCCAGGAATAGAATATCTACTACTAAATGGCATCACGGGATGCTTTCAAGAATGGTGGCCAGAATCATCACACTGGGGATGCAAAGCATTGCTAGATTACCAGGTGATACTCTAGACACCTAGGGTCATAATAATAGCTCCAACATATATGTCGAGGCAACAAAGTACCTCAACTCACCGATTAGTGTGATTAATCTGGCCCAAATGGACATCAGGAACAAGAGGAAGGGATTTGCAAATGCATCAGACTATTTAGAAACCTGGGATGACTCGGACAGCATAACGACTGTGAATGCTCAAAATATTTGAGACATCCTGCAAAATAGTGGCATGACCACTCAACATTACAATATCAAGGTTCTGAGGCCAGCTATGAGCATACGGAGGTAAAAGGAACTGAACTGAGACTTGAATCCAACAATCCTATAAGTCTATGGATTAGAAACACGTCATCCTGATAGATAGATGAGAAGGCCTAGTTCTTAATTCCCGTAGAAAAGAAGAGGATGACTCAGATCAGAGGGCATGAGGTATAAGGAGTAAAAAGAGCCTTACGTTCCCTTCCACAATCAATTCCCTTACATAACTAAAGCATTTCTAGACTCGACTTTGACCAGTTTGGCTTGGTAATCCTAGAGGCAGTCAGGCTCTGATACCAAAGCTGTCAGGACCACGATTCCAAGTCACATCGATCTAGCCGGTAACACCTCATCTCACTTTGCAACCTCACGCACGGTATTCCCACGGGTGTCGCCTTACCATGGCCCGGGACCGTTTGCGCCTTTTGGCTCACATATATGATAGTGTCGCTAGCATCCATATGACAGAGAACCCGGGCCGACATGGCTAGTCGTGAACCCAAAGCGGCACTAACCTATGGGGACAGGCATACATGAATCACATCGAGCATGTCGGTCAGCAGCGTGTGAATCTGGGTTGTAGCACTGGGCTAACAGGACTCCGGGAACCCGGGCTGTAGCAGGCTAGGCAGGACTCCGGATGTCACCGCGTGACATTTCCCCGAAGGGACAGACACAGGAACGAAGTGAAACACATGCCGGCCAGTCAAGTGTCCTGAGCAGTAGTGCTGGGCTAGCAGGACTCCGGTGAACCGGGCTGTAGCGGACTACTGTGGCTCATGGAAGCACTAGACTACATTTCCCCATAAGAGAGGCTGCCAAGGATAAACAACTAGATTGTCGGATCCCACACATACCAAGCATTTCAATCATACACACAATATGCTCGATATGTGTAAATACAACTTGGAATCACAACATAACTCTACAACTCAAGTATTTATTCCTTAGGCTTCGAGGAGCGAGATATTACAAACATGGGTCTCATGACCCAACAATCACAGCATACAAATCAAGCACATGTGGAAGCTTAACATGTCTGAGTACAGACATTTACAAATGGAAAAAGGTAAGAAGCCTGACTATCTACCAGATCCTGCCGAGGGCACAAGATCGTAGCTGAGGTATCAAGCTAACGTCGAAGTCCACGCAGAACTACTAGCGAGACTGACGTCTCTCTCTGCAAAACATAAATTAAGCAAACGTGAGTACAAAGGTACTCAACAAGACTTATATCAGAACTAGCTACATATGCATCGGTATCAACAAGGGGGGTGGTGGTGGAGTTTAACTGCAGCAAGCTAGCTTTGACTTAGTGGCTAACCTGAACTACGACTGCAAGCAACTCTTTTGAGGTGGCGCACACGAGTCACATATTCACCATTCAATACACCACTATGGAACTGCCCCCGTCTCCCTACGAGAAGGCCATCGATAGCACTCACACTTATCTTGCGAGTTTTAGAGTATCCACTTTCACTTGTCTATGAACTATGCAAGGGGTCCAAGTTTCCATATCCGAGGAATCCGGCTATTCGAATAGATAATGCTAACCCTGCAGGGGTGTACTTCTTCAAACACGCTTCCACCACTTACCGTCGCTTACACGACATGTACTCGGCAGCCTTCAAGCGGAAGCCCAGCGAGGGTGTCGGCCATGGCCTACCTAAACACTCAAGTCTCTAGTCCAGGTTTATCGCCTATCCAGGTTCCATCCGTAGGGAGTCCGGCCGAGGTTTCCACATACGGCCCCGAACGATGTGTACAGGGTTCCGAGACACCAAACGGGCGCCCGGCATGCCCGGTCACGGTGTATCTACTGCAACATAGCCCACCCCTGGGTTCAGCGCTATGCACGGCCGCCAACACATATCCTACAAACACCAGAAACTAGTTGCAACTCCTGGACAGAGGACTAGGGTGATTAAGAAGCCGAGAGGGTCAATTAAGGATCCCAATGAGTGGTAGTAGCTGTTCATGGATCACAGACACAGAACTCAGTTCCTAAGAACGATTTCAATGAGAGAACCCACCATGTACTCCTACATGGCCTCTCACCGCTACCTTTACCAAATCGTGTTCACACACTTAGCTCACACACAGTAGGACATGTTCATCACCATTCCAATTCATTCCCGATGAATCAGACCCAACACAACTCTATGCAATAGCAGGCATGACAACCAAGCATGAATGAGTAGGCACATCAGGGCTCAAACAACTCCTACTCATGCTAGTGGGTTTCATCTATTTACTGTGGCAATGACAGGTCATGCAGAGGAAAGGGGTTCAACTACCGCAGCATGTAATAGTTGAATCGTTGTTGTCCTAATGCAGTAAAAGAGAGCAAGAGCGAGAGAGTGGGATTGTATCGGAATGAACAAGGGGGTTTTGCTTGCCTGGCACTCCTGAAGATAACATAGTTCTTCATCGGTGTCATCGATCTCATCGTCGAAACCACGTCTATCGAGAGGGGACAAATACCGGCAGCAGAGAAAGAAACACAATCAATGCAATGCACAATATGATGCATGATCATGACATGTCAATATGCTATGGTTCGAGCTAATGCAACTAGCTACATGTTAAATGGAGTTGGTTTGAACCCTAGGTTCAAATTCAAACTCCATATGTGAAATTCAAATGCCATTTAATTGATTTGACCTGATCAGCAGGTATAAGTTGATCTAACATGCATGAAAGTGGTACAGATGGATAGATTGGATTTTTCTGATCATTTTTCATATATAAATTATTTCATTCTAAGCTATGGTTGATTTTCTATGATTTTTAGAGGTTTTGGCTACTTTCTGGAATTTCCTGTAAAAGAATAAATCCAGAAAATAAGTTACTGCATCAGCATGATGTCGTGGTGACATCAGCAGGTCAAAGGCGACGGTCCAGGTCAACCCTGACCTGTGGGTCCCGTCTGTCAGTGGTTAGTTAAGCTAACAAAATTTAGTTAGCATTAAACTAACATTAACCGAGTTTAGTTAGCGGCCTGGGTCCCACAAGTCAGTGAGTCAGGGGAGGTCAAACCCCCTGGTTAGCGGGGTCAAACCCGGGTCAACTAGGTCAACACCTGCCGGCGACTTGACGCCGGCGAGGCGAGACGTGGCGGAGAGCTGCGGGTTTCCTCCTCCCGCGACCAAATGGCCGGCGGTGGGCGTCTACGTGATGCAGGCGCTCGTCCGCGTCGAGTAATGGCAGCGGCTGGGCCTAAGATGGCCGAAGTCGTCACCGGCGTCGACCTTGGCGGTCGCCGGAGCTCGGGCGAGCTTAGGGTCGACGCTACGGTGGCCGGGGAGGCTCGTGCGAGGCACCTACGTGCTCTACGCAGCGCGGGGAGGGAGCTAAGCACGACGGCCGGGCCGCTAGGTGGCCGGAGGCACGTCGGCGGCGGTCACAGGCGGCGGCGGGTTTTGGTCATCGGCGAAACGGTGACTAGAGCTAGCAAACATCGCGGAGACAAGGGGGACACGGTGTAGAAACTCACGGGGATCGTGTAGGGCTGGTCGGCGAGCTCGGGGAGGGGCCGGAGCAAGCGGGGCGGCGATGGCGATCTCGGCGGACCGAGGTTGAAGAAGACGGCGTGGCCGGCGTTCGAGGGCGTCCGGCGGGGCGTGGCTCGGTGATGAGGTCGAGGACGAAGTGGCGGAGCTTCTGGGCGCGTCGGTGAGGCGTGGGGTGGCAGGTGGCCGCGGTGGAGCTCGTCGGCGGCGACGACTATGTTCGGTCGTGCTCGGGGAAGGAATAGAGGGCGAGGGAGAGAGCAGAGAGTGAGGGAGAGGAGCGAGGGGCCACGGGGCGTCTCCGTGGCGTCGCTAGAAGGTCCGGGGAGGAAGCAGGAGGTGGCCAGGGGCGAGCGCGCGCGCGACAGCGAGCTACTCCTACTGGCAGGAGGAAGACGACGCGGTGGGGTGGTGGGCTGGGCTCTCTACGGTGCTGGGCCACAGCTGGGCCGACTAGGTGGGCTGCACAGTGAGGCCAGGTAAGTTTCTGCTTCTTTCCTTTCTTTCTGTTTCAATTCTCTTTTTCTGTTTTTATTTAATATTTGCCACTGTTTGCAAATTCACATGAACTAAAACAATGCCAAACTACTCTGATTGTTTTTATGCACATACTTTGGACTAGGCCAGATGTACATAAAATAACTCAGGGTTATTTGAAATGTATTCCATATATTAGGAATATAATTCCAAATTCAAATAAAATATGATTTAAATTCAGTGCCAGAAATTATTCTTTAAAAATGTTCATTATTTTTGGTTTGGGTCTAAGCCCTTGCCAAAAATACCAGACATTAATGAAGAGCATTTTTGGTTCATTGAATGCATTTTTTAAAGCTGGACCTATTTGGATTTTTAAAGTGCTAGGGTTTGATCACCCCCATTTCAGGTTTCCAATAAATTTAGACATGATGCATGGATGATTATGCAACTACTTGCAAACAAACTCTAGGGCTGTGACAATTATGGACGTAAACGGGCTAGAGTTGGAATCGTCCGTTCATGGGCCGACCATAACGGGCCATCGTTAATAGGTCGTATTTGATGACGCTATGAAAACGGCCCAACGTATTAACGGACCACAAACAGGCCGACTGTAACCACGGGCTGAATTTGGCCCACAAGCAAAAAATGGCAGTAACGGGCCGTAAGTAAACAAATGCTGGAAATGAGCCCAAGAATAAATGGGCTCTGAGAAGGCTGAAAGATAACATGGGCTAAAAACGGCCCAACGGAATAACGGGCCGTTAATGGGTATAAAGTGATACACTGTTCATTACGGGTCAGTTTCACCACGGGCCGTTAATGGGTGTAAAGTACACTATTCATTACGGGCCAGTTTCACCATGGGCCGTTAGTAGGCCAAGAGTTACATAGGGCCTCATATGGGCCGAAATACGTCATGGGCCATACATGGGCCAGAAGTGAAAACGGGCTGGAATCATATTGGATGGCCCAGATGATGCTATTGGGCCTAATTCGGATAGGGCGTAACGGGCCTTGGGTTAGCGGGCTGTAAATGGGCTATATGCGAATAGGCCGTTAACAGGCTTTCCATGGGCCGGCCCGCCACCTTTTGACCAAGTCAAATGGGCCGGCCTTTTCACAGGAATGGGCCTCTGTTGGGTCGTGCCACGTGTCGACGTATCATAGGCGCCTTCTGTCCAATGAGTGGATGACATCTGTCCCAACGATGAGCCGACACGTGTTTCCTCCAGCCAATGATGATTTTACATGTGGAAAATCCCCATTGGTCGGGGCTGTTAACGGGTTATCGGATCCAAAACCTGACCCAATAGCTTAACGGCGTTCCGTTATGGTGGATGCCACGTGTCGGTCACCCTTGACGAAAGCACTTCTGTGACGCGCGATTTATCATCATGGAAGTGCACACTTTCGTGATGATAATTTTGGTAATGTCATGGAACACTTCTACAACAACACAGGTATGACTATCTTGATTCTGTCATAAAATCGTCATGGATGTACATGCATGAAAAAAAACGCGACCTACTGTGACAAACACGTATCATCACGGAAGTGTATTTTTTTGTAGTGAGCCGCACCCCTTGAGCACATCTTCATGCCACGATGCTGCTTCTCCTCTCCTTCGCATCCCTCTTCTTCTCCGTAGTGTTTAGCGAAGCTCTGCTGAGATTTCTCCACCACCACCGCCACCACACCGTCGTGCTGCCGGAGGACTCGAGCTATTACTTCACCATCGCTCGCTGGATCGAGGAGGTGTCGTTCGTTCGACACTTAGATCGGGAGTTCGCGGGACGGATCATGATTGGATCGCAAAGACGTTCAACTACATCAACCGCGTTTCTTAACGCTTCCTCTTAGCGATCTACACGGGTATGTAGATCCAATATCTCCTCTTGTAGATGATCGTCTCCTAGATTGGATCTTGGGTATTCATAGGAAATTTTCTGTTTCCCATGCAACGTTCCCCAACAAAGGTTTCCCGTCAACCTGGTTCCATTGGATCGAGGATTTGAACAAGTCTGCCAACTCGGCCGTTTTGCTGAACGGAAAGCCAGGACCTTGGTTCCAATGTCGTCGGGGGCTGCGGCAAGGAGACTCAGTTTCACCCTATCTTTTTATCATTATCGCACACATCCTAAAATGGCTAATTGATAACCCACAAGTATAGGGGATCGCAACAGTTTTTGGTAAGTAAGAGTGTCGAACCCAATGAGGAGCTAAAGGCAGAACAAATATTCCCTCAAGTTCTATCGACCACCGATACAACTCTACGCACGCTTGACGTTCGCTTTACCTAGAACAAGTATGAAACTAGAAGTACTTTGTAGGTGTTGTTGGATAGGTTTGCAAGATAATAAAGAGCAAGTAAATAAAAGGTCGGGGCTGTTTAGATAAAGACACAACTAAATTAGTTTTAGTAAAGAGCTTTTTGTTACGAGAAAGTTATTTGTACCTAGGCAATCGATAACTAGACCGGTAATCATTATTGCAATTTTATATGAGGGAGAGGCATAAGATAACATACTTTCTCTACTTGGATCATATGCACTTATGATTGGAACTCTAGAAAGCATCCGCAACTACTAAAGATCATTAAGGTAAAACTCAACCATAGCATTAAAGCATCAAGTCCTCTTTATCCCATATGCAACAACCCCCTTACTCGGGTTTGTGTTTCAGTCACTCACGCAACCCACTATAAGCGAATCATGAACGTATTGCAACACCCTACAGCGGGGATCCCTCACACTTGTGTGACGCGGAGAGCACCATAGGATAGCACCAATAATAAAACATGCAACTCAAGCCAATCTTGATCCTCAAATAGCCCATAGGACAAAACGGATCTACTCAAACATCAGAGGATAGCCATACATCATTGGGAAATAATATATAGCGTTGAGCACCATGTTTAAGTAGAGATTACAGCGGGTAAGATAGAGGTTACACTGCTGCATAGAGGGGGGAAGAGTTGGTGATGATGGTGGTGAAGTTGTTGCTGAAGATTGCGGTGATGATGATGCCACCGGAAGCGAGGGGGAGAGAGCCCCCCTCCTTCTTATTCTTCCTTGACCTCCTCCCTAGATGGGAGAAGGGTTTCCCCTCTGGTCCATGGCCTCCATGGCGTGGGAGGGGCGAGAGCCCCTCCGAGATTGGATCTGTCTCTCTGTCTCTCTCTGTTTCTGCGTTCTCAGATTCTACCCTTTCACCGTTTCTTATATTCCCGGAGATCCGTAACTCCGATTGGGCTGAAATTTTAACACGATCTCTATCCGGATATTAGCTTTCTTGCGGCGAAAGAATGGCACCAACCGCCTTACGGGGTGGCCACGAGGGTCAGGGGCGCGCCTGCCCCCCTCGGGTGCACCCCCCTGCCTCGTGGCCCCCTCAGGCATCGTCTTGCGTGGATTTTTCTTCCCAAAAATCATATATATTCCAAAAAAAATCTCTGTTAGTTTTTATCCCGTTTGGACTCCGTTTGATATGGATATTCTGCGAAACAAAAACATGCAACAAACAGGAACTGTCACTGGGCACTGGATCAATATGTTAGTCCCAAAAATAGTATAAAAAGTTGCCAAAAGTATATGAAAGTTATAGAATATTGGCATGGAACAATCAAAAATTATAAATACGACGGAGACGTATCAGCATCCCCAAGCTTAATTCATGCTCGTCCTTGAGTAGGTAAATGATAAAAAGATAATTTTTGATGTGGAATGCTACCTAGCATAATCTTGATCACATATCTAATCATGGCATGAATATTAAGATACGAGTGATTCAAAGCAATAGTCTATCATTTGACATAAAAACAATAATACTTCAAGCCCACTAATAAAGAAATCATGTCTTTTCAAAATAACAAGTCCAAAGAAAGCTATCCCTACAAAATCATATCGTCTGGCTATGCTCCATCTTCACCACACAAAATATTCACATCATGCACAACCCCGATGACAAGCCGAGCAATTGGTTCATACTTTTTAACGCGCTTCAGCATTTTCAACCCTCACGCAATACATGAGCGTGAGCCATGGACATAGCACTATAGGTGGAATAGAATGGTGGTTGTGGAGAAGACAAAAAGGAGAAGATAGTCTCACATCAACTAGGCGTATCAACGGGATATGGAGATGCCCATCAATAGATATCAATGTGAGTGAGTAGGGATTGCCATGCAACGGATGCACTAGAGCTATAAGTATATGAAAGCTCAAACTGAAACTAAGTGGGTGTGCATCCAACTTGCTTGCTCATGAAGACCTAGGGTGTTTGAGGAAGCCCATCGTTGGAATATACAAGCCAAGTTCTATAATGAAAATTCCCACTAGTATATGAAAGTGATAACTCAAGAGACTCTCTATATGAAGAACATGGTGCTACTTTGAAGCACAAGTGTGGTAAAAGGATAGTAACATTGCCCCTTTTATTTTATTTTTTATTTGGCCTTTCTTTTTTTATTTGGCCTTTCTTTTTTATTTGGCCTTTCTCTTCTTTTGGGGGGACAATGCTCTATTGATGATCATCACACTTTTATTTACTTACAACTCAATATTACAACTCGATACTAGAACAAAGATATGACTCTATATGAATGCCTCCGGCGGTGTACCGGGATGTGCAATGATCTAGCGTAGCAATGACATCAAAAAATAGACAAGCCATGAAAACATCATGCTAGCTGTCTTACGATCATGCAAAGCAATATGACAAGGAATGCTCAAGTCGTGTATATGATGATGATGGAAGTTTCATGGCAATATATCTCGGAATGGCTATTGTCGGTGTCAAAACCGGCGGATCTCGGGTAGGGGATCCCGAACTGTGCGTCTAGGCGGATGGTAACAGGAGACCAGGGACACGATGTTTTTACCCAGGTTCGGGCCCTCTTGATGGAGGTAAAACCCTACGTCCTGCTTGATTAATATTGATGGTATGGGTAGTACAAGAGTAGATCTACCACGAGATCAGAGAGGCTAAACCCTAGAAGCTAGCCTATGGTATGATTGTTGTTCGTCCTACGGACTAAAACCCTCTGGTTTATATAGACACCGGAGAGGGCTAGGGTTACACAGAGTCGGTTACAATGGTAGGAGATCTACATATCTGTATCGCCAAGCTTGCCTTCCATGCCAAGAAAAGTCCCTTCCGGACACGGGACGAAGTCTTCAATCTTGTATCTTCATAGTCCAGGAGTCCGGCCGAAGGTATATTCCGGCTATCCGGACACCCCCTAATCCAGGACTCCCTCAGTAGCCCCTAAACCAGGCTTCAATGACGACGAGTCTGGCGCGCAGATTGTCTTTGGCATTGCAAGGCGGGTTCCTCCTCCAAGTACTTCATAGAAGATTTTGAACACAAAGGTAGTGTCCGGCTCTGCAAAATAAGTTTCCACATATTGCCATAGAGAGAATAATATTTACACAAATCCAATCTGCTGACGTATTCCGTAGCGTGACATCACACCATGGCCAAGTCTTTATTCAAATCGTTTTACTGTCCCACCTCAGCACGTTTAGCGAGGCGGTTTCCTTGGCTCGTCTTGTCAAAGCAGAGATCGTGTCCCCTTATTCTGGGATTCTCATCAATATGGCATGGGTAACCCAACTGCGCCATTGATTACGGCGTTGGGGAGATAAGCGAGTTTTACCAGGCTGGTGGGGATGCATAGTCGCGTCTGTCATATAAGGGGATAAGGATCCACCTTTTCATCCACGCCTTCTTCCTCCTTTGCCTATCCCTTTCCGCGCACTCGAGCTCCAGCGCCCAAGTCCACACACCCCACCTCAACCTTCTCCAGCCATGTCCGGAGCGGGAGGCAAGTGGATGGTCTCCTCCGTCACGGAGGGACACATCAAAAAACTGAGGAAGGCCGGATACTTGTCTAACGACATTGCGCACCGGCTTCCCAAAGAGGGGCAGCTCATCCCCACCCCTAGCCCCATGAGAGGGTGGTGTTCCTCCCCATTTCCTCCGCGGACTGGGCTTCCCTCTCCACCCATTTGACCGAGGGCTCATGTTCTATTACGGCCTGGATTTCCACGATCTGGCCCTGAACTTTGTCCTCAACATCTCGGCGTTTATCATCGTGTGCGAGGCTTTCCTCTACATCCGCCCCCATTTTGGCCTATGGCTCAAGACTTTCAATGTCAAGCCGAAGGTGGTGCACGGCACCCAGGCGGAGTGCGGAGGCGCCATGGTGGGCAAGACGTCCAACGTCCTATGGCTCAAGGGCTCCTTCGTGGAGACCCTAAAGGGGTGGCAATCAGGGTGGTTTTACATCACCGAGCCGCGCGACCCTCAATGGGTCGCAGCCCCCGAGTTCCGATCTGGACCCCCTACGCGGCTCACCTCCTGGAAAGAGACGAGCCTGTCGTGGGGTAAAAAAGGAGAGTTGACCAGACTCCAAACATGCGTCCAAACCCTGGTGAACAAGAAGCTCAAACTTGTCAACGTAGTCCAGGTTATGCTCATCCGCCGGATCCTCCTGTGTCAACAACGGGCTTTCAACCTGTGGGAGTTCGACCCGGCGCAGCACCGAACTCTGAGCAGGCTCTTCGACACAACGTACGAAGATGCCTGGAAGGTGCTTTTCAAGGGCGCCGAGGCCCCCGCATCCGCTACCGAGGATCGCGGATTCAGCATGCAGCGTCACGCTAGTGCGGTAAGCTGTTTTTACCTTTTACAAAGTATTAGTTTTCCATAGTTTGACTCCATGCGGGATCTAAGCTCCCTTACCTTTTACAAGATTGGCAGGAGACGTCCAGACAAATCAATTGTCCGGCTCCTTTGCCCGAAGGCCCAACGGACGCTTGCTTGGCGAAGCTGCTGGTTCCGGCACCCTATGTGGTG
Source organism: Triticum aestivum (assembly GCF_018294505.1). Taxonomy (NCBI): domain Eukaryota; kingdom Viridiplantae; phylum Streptophyta; class Magnoliopsida; order Poales; family Poaceae; genus Triticum; species Triticum aestivum. The sequence goes on along the minus strand of NC_057809.1, from coordinate 484,586,765 downwards.
CCAGAGAAGAAGGCCAAGAAGAAGGCCACGGGGACTCGAAAGAGTGCCCGGTGCCAGGAGGTGTCGGATTCATCATCCGACGACTCCAAGACGCACTCCTCCCATGAAGACGAGGAGGAGGAAGAAGAGACCTCTCCCCCTCCAGCGGGGGAGGGAAGAAAAGGAATGCCGCCCCAACTGGGGAGGCCGAAGGGTCCAAGAAGGGGAAGACCCTTCCTCCGGACTACTCCACCAACGACAGAGATCGTAAGTATTCGGACACCAGAGCAATTCATAGTGTTCTTTTCTTGCACAGCTCCTCCTTACGCCGAATATGACTATGCAGTCCGCCCAAGGCCGGGCTCGACGAGTCGTCGAGCGGCTCCCTGGATTCATCGGACGTGAATTCACTTCCGCCCGCCACCTCCCCCCACCCTACGAACGACGCTGAGGTGCTGTCCCAACAGGTTCCAAGCCAGGAGGAGGTGGTCCTGGAGGCGCCGCAAGGCGACCTCCCGGACTCCAGTCGCAAAGGGGATAAAACCCCCAAGGGCTCCGAGTCCGGCCTTGAGCCGGACACCGCGCCGGAACCTTCAACGGTTCCGGACTCCGGTAGGCAGCCTCCTTCCAAGAGGAGCAAGCCTACCGACTCAGTGACCTCCGTCCAACCGGAGGCACCGGACAATTTGCTGGAGATGCTTAACGGTGCCTCCATCGATGAGGAGCACCACACTATTATGAGTGCGGTGATCCAGAAGGTTCAGTCCGCCAAGAGCGGACTGACTGAAGCCTGTGCCAGCCTTCTAACAGGCTTTGAGGTAAGTAAAGAATATGTAAAAATATTACCGCATAGACAGTAGCCCCTGATGCTCTATTCGGCGTTTGGAAATAAAAGCCGAATAGAGGATCTAATAACATTCACAGGAGTCTAGCATAATCAAGTCAATATGCGTATGCAGGCTTCGCTGCTGGCCTCCGCCGCACTGACTGCGGAGGTGGATACGCTGAAGCAAAACCTCGCGCGGTCCGAGAACGAGCTCGGCCATGCCAAGAGGCAACTCGAGGAGAAGGAAGGTAAGTAATACCTTGCGCAAGTATATAGAGAAGATGTGGTTGCAAAAAATGACAGGATCAACGTGCTATTATAGGGGCCAAGACCGAGGTGGCAACCCTTAAGAAAGCGTTGTCCGAGGCCGAAAATAGAGCGCCGCAGAGTGCATAGAGAGAGGGAAGCAGGAGGCGCGGGTGGAGGAGGTGTAGAAAGAGCTCCGGGCTCTCGTGAAAAAACATGAGAGTTTGGAGCTTGACTCAAAGACGCAAGCGTCCGAGCTTGCGGCAGCCCTCGAAAGCGTGAAGTCTGCCAAGGCCGAAGCCCAGAAAGCCCTCCAAGAAATTGAAGCGATGAAGAAGATAGCGGCGGGTAAGGCATTCATTATGCAAAGGAAGCACGTGAAAGTGAATTACTTGTTACTTACCCGAGTCCAAAGCTTTCCAGGAGCATTTGCAGATTTGCCCTGCAATGCGTCTGATGCCGCCGCCTACTACCGAGCCAAGGAGGGGAGCTTGACGGAGAAGGTGTTCTGGTCTCAGTATGCTGAGGCCAGACACCTGGTGCCTTTGAGCGACCAGCTGAAGCAAATGGTCGAGCTCCACAAGGTGTCCGAACAGGCCATAAAGGGCCTCATAGTTCGGCTTTGGCCTAGAGAGGCTCTGCCTCGGAGCTACTTCGGGCTGGTGAGGCGGCTGGTGGATGCTTTTCCACGGCTTGAAGTAATCAAGCACTCCGTCTGCATCGAAGGTGCCCGTAGGGCGCTTGCCCGTGCTAAAGTGCACTGGGGCAAGATGGATGCGGAGAAGCTGGTGAAGGACGGGCCACCGCCGGGCAAGGAGCATCGCGTCCCGGAAGCGTATTATGAGGGCGTCCTGAAGGGTGCCCGCCTTATAGCGGATGAATGCTCCAAATATGTAATTTTTGAGTAAACTCGCATTTGTGATCTTGTACGCTGAAAACTTGTTCATATGCGCTAAGCAACAATTTTGAATTTAAAATATTACCTTATGTGCGGCCGTTTATCAAATTTGAGAGATGGCGAGTCGTCGGCTTCTGCCCCCATGCCACAAGTGCTGGGGTGTTTGGGATAAACATGAGCGCTCTTTTTCCCATTCTTGGGTCCTTCGAGGGAGGCGCTCAACACAACGAACAAGGCAATCGGACTATAATGCTTGAACACACTCACTTAGCCATAGAATTCTATAATTTTAAATTTTGGCGAAGCCCCTAGTGTTCGGAAGACCGAGTTCGGGGCGCTATCCACGCCTAGGCCAGACAAAGCCGACTCCTTGCTCTAAGAGGCATAAGTATTTAGGGACTCGAAAACCTCTCGAACAGCGACCAGCTCTCGCCTCATCATGATGGTCAGTTTTAGCTTTCTCTACTGAGGTGCTTAGCCCAGCTCAACTGGGGCACAATCGCAGTAGTTCTCCTAGTGCTACCTTAGCCGATATAACAGAACGTAAGGTACCAAAACATAGGAGTCGGGCAAACCCAACTGTTGACCCAAGACATGATTCGGAGCCGATGCATATAGTGATATAAGTTCGGGGTGCCGCACTTGTGAAAGTGTTCGGACTTCTCACACCGTATTGTGGGGTACTTAAGCCCCTGGCGATTGGCCGTACCAAAGTGTACGGGTGCAACATATCATTAATGAACATATATTCGTAAAAAATATTAATGCAATAATAGACGGAAGCTATGCATTGTTTATTTAAAAGGGTTGTGATCAAAGCAGAACGATACAAATAGTGCGATAAGCAAAAGATGGGACTACTTAACATGTCCTTTCCAGGGGTGAGCTGCGGAATGGTATGTGAAACAGCTATACTGCTCGTTATAGAGACCACCTTAGAGTTTCGTAGTGCGGCGTAGCTTTCTGCTCCCCTAGTTGTTGTATCGTTTGGGCGGCAATTGTACTGCCGGACAGGCCTTCCGAAGAGTGGAGTCCTGAAAGTAAGAGAAAATGAAGAAGTCGGCAGCCCCTAGTGCGGTTTAAGCCGTGTTTCGGGCGTGCCGTGGTGGTGCCCCTCCCTCTTTTCCCATGGCATTTCCAGAGCGTAGTTATGTACGCGCAATACTGGTTTCGCAAGTTCGCGAGGGCTGGGGTTGGGGCCGCATTGCTACACTTTCTCGGAACTTGCCAGGCGGTCTTGTTGTAGGTTACTCCGGGCGCGCTTGACGGTGTCCAGACGTTTAATGGCCGGACTTGAGAATTGCCTTGAGAGGCTGCTTTGTACTTCCGCCGCGGTAGCCGCCGTATGCTCCTCCGTTCAGAGAGAGCGTTCGGTGTTTCCATTGACCGTGATGACTCCTCGAGGGCCTGGCATCTTGAGCTTGAGGTATGCGTAGTGCGGCACCGCATTGAACTTGGCAAATGCGGTTCGCCCGAGCAGTGCGTGATAGCCACTACGGAATGGGACTATGTCGAAGATTAACTCCTCGCTTCAGAAATTATCCGGAGATCTGAAGACCACTTCAAGTGTAACTGAGCCTGTACAGTTGGCCTCTACACCTGGTATGATGCCTTTAAAGGTCGTTTTAGTGGGTTTAATCCTTGAGGGATCGATACCCATTTTTCGCACTGTATCCTGGTAAAGCAGGTTCAGGCTGCTGCCGCCGTCCATAAGGACTCTAGTGAGGTGAAATCCGTCAACAATTGGGTCTAGAACCAATGTGGCGAACCTGCCATGACGGATGCTAGTGGGGTGGTCCCTTCGATCAAAAGTGATCGGGCAGGAAGACCATGGGTTGAACTTTGGGGCGACTGGCTCCGTCGCGTAGACGTCCCTTAGCGCACACTTCTGCTCCCTCTTGGGGACGTGGGTTGCGTATATCATGTTCACCGTCCGCACTTGTGGGGGAAAACCTTTCTGTCCACTGTTGTTCGGCGGCCGGGGCTCCTCCTCGTCATTGCTATGCAACCCCTTGTCTCTGCTTTCGGCATTTAACTTGCCTGCCTGCTTGAACACCCAACAATCCCTGTTGGTGTGATTGGCTAGTTTTTCGGGAGTGCCATGTATCTGGCATGAGCAGTCGAGTATTCGGTCCAAACTGGATGGGCCCGGAGTATTTCTTTTGAATGGCTTTTTCCGCTGACCGGGTTTAGAGCCTCTGAATCCGGCATTAACTACCGTATCCTCAGCATTGTCGCCGTTAATGTGGCGCTTTTGCTTGTTGCGACGTGACCTGCCACTGTTGTCCTTGGTATTCGAATTACCAGGGCTCTTGGTCATGTTATTGCTACGAGCTAGCCAGCTGTCTTCTCCCGCGCAAAAGCGGGTCATAAGTGTCGTGAGGGCTGCCATAGATTTCGGATTTTCTTATCCTAGGTGCCGCGCAAGCCACTCGTCGCGGATGTTATGCTTGAAGGCTGCTAGGGCCTCTGCGTCCAGACAGTCGACGATTTAATTTTTCTTGGTTAGGAACCATGTCCAAAATTGTCTGGCCGATTCCTCTGGCTGCTGAATTATGTGGCTAAGGTCATCGGCGTCTGGTGGTCGCACATAAGTGCCCTAGAAATTGTCGAGGAATGCGGTTTCCAGGTCCTCCCAACAACCAATTGATTCTGCTGGCAAGCTGTTAAGCCAATGCCGAGTTGGTCCTTTAAGCTTGAGTGGGAGGTATTTGATGGCGTGTAGGTCATCACCGCAGGCCATGTGGATATGAAGGAGATAGTCCTCGATCCACAGGATCTGTTGTGCCATCGTATGATTCGATGTTCACGGGTTTGAAACCCTCGGGGATTTGATGATCCATTACTTCATCTGTGAACCATAGTGGGTGTGTGGTGCCTCTGTATTGGGCTATTTCACGACGCAGCTCAAACGAGCTTTATCTATTGTGTTCGGCCCCGCCGGATTTACTGTATCCGGAGTGACGATTACCGTCTCATGCCGTGGGGCGCCCACGCGATCTGTAGATCGATCTTGATTGCCTTGCCTTGTTCTCCAATATATCTCGCAGGTCTGGCGCATTTTCCCGTGCCTTGGTATTTTTTGAGCGGCGCCAGGGTGCGGCTTGAGTGGAGGGCCAAGAGGCCTCTCTGTCGTGGCCACGGGGTGGCCGGTCGGCCGCATCATGCGCTGGTGATGTAGGTTTAGGTGCTTCCTCCTCTAATCGGGGTAGCAACCTGCGCTTTGGGTAGCTCTTGGAGGGGCGTTCGAGTTCATACTCTTCGGCCGCAAGGACTTCAGTCCATCTGTCGGCTAGCAAATCTTGATCAGCTCTAAGCTGTTGCTGTTTTTTCTTGAGGCTGCTCGCCGTGGCCATAAGCCTGCGTTTGACATGCTCTTGTTCGACGGGATCCTCCGGCACGACAAATTCATCGTCGTCGAGGCTTGCCTCGTCTTCGGAGGGAGGCATATAATTATCGTCCTCGACCTCTCTATCTGCCGCTCTCTCATGAGGGCTGGCTTCTCCATCCTCCTGTGCTGAATCTTGCTGGAGGTGGTTGTCTTCGGCACTGTCCAGGGTGTTATTATCTCCCATGCCGGAATCACCGTTTTTGCTTTGGCGGGATTTAGAGCGGCGCCGCTGACGCCGGCGCTTAGGCTGCTTCTTGGAGGGGTCATCCTCCGCTGTTCCATCGCCATTGCCTTCTTTTGGGGTGTCCACCATGTATATATCATACGACGAGGTGGCTTTCCAGTGCCCTATAGGCGCTGGTTCTTGATCGTCTCCTGCATTGGCGTCCATACCATCGATGTCTTCGGAGTCGAAGTCGAGCATGTCGGTTAAATCATCAATAGTGGCTACGAAGTGGGTGGTGGGTGGGCTTTGAATTTCTTCATCATCCGCATCCCAACCTTGCTGACCATAGTCCGGCCAGGGCTCTCCTGATAAAGAGAGAGACTTTAGTGAATTCAGAATATCGCTGAAGGGCGAGTGCTGAAAGATGTCCGCGGCGGTGAACTCCATGATCGGCGCCCAATCGGGTTCGATCGGTAGGGGCGCGGAGGGCTCGGAGTCTGGAGAGGAGTCCGACTCCTTGGAGTCACGGGCTTCATAGAGAATAGGGCTGGTGTTCGGCTCGATCGCCGTAGAGATTGCAGCCCCCGAGGCGGTGTCCAACCACCCATCCTCGATTGGTGCGGTTGGCTCCGAATTAAGGGTTGGAGCTGATGCGGGTGCGGCCTCCAGGGCACTATTCGGCGGCAGAGCTAGATCATGCCCATCGTGACAGTGCGGCGCGCTCGGCTGCGGCTCGAATCTATCGAAGATCAAGTCTCCGCGGAGGTCGGCCGTGTAGCTCAAACTTCCAAATCTGACCTAATGGCCAGGGGCGTAGCTTTCGATCTGCTCCAGATGACCAAGCGAATTGGCCCGCAGTGCAAAGCCGCCGAATACGAAGATCTGTCCGGGGAGAAAGGTCTCACCCTGGATCGCATCGCTGTTGATGATTGGAGAAGCCATCGGGCCTAAAAGTGACGACGCAGAGGAACTCTCAATGAAAGCACCAATGTCGGTGTCAAAACCGGCGGATCTTGGGTAGGTGGTCCCAAACTGTGCGTCTAGGCGGATGGTAACAGGAGACCGGGGACACGATGTTTTTACCCAGGTTCGGGCCCTCTTGATGGAGGTAAAACCCTACGTCCTGCTTGATTAATATTGATGATATGGGTAGTACAAGAGTAGATCTACCACGAGATCAGAGAGGCTAAACCCTAGAAGCTAGCCTATGGTATGATTGTTGTTCGTCCTATGGACTAAAACCCTCCGGTTTATATAGACACTGGAGAGGGCTAGGGTTACACAGAGTCGGTTACAATGGTAGGAGATCTACATATCCGTATCGCCAAGCTTGCCTTCCACGCCAAGGAAAGTCCCTTCCGGACACGGGACGAAGTCTTCAATCTTGTATCTTCATAGTCCAGGAGTCCGGCCGAAGGTATAGTCCGGCTATCCGGACACCCCCTAATCCAGGACTCCCTCAGCTATGGAAATGCCATGATAGGTAGGTATAGTGGCTGTTTTGAGGAAGGTATATGGTGGGTTTATGGTATCAGCGAAAGTTGCGTGATACTAGAGAGGCTAGCAATGATGGAAGGGTGAGAGTGCGTATAATCCATGGACTCAACATTAGTCATAAAGAACTCACATACTTATTGCAAAAGTTTATTAGCCCTTGAAGCAAAGTACTACTATGCATGCCCCTAGGGGGATAGATTGGTAGGAAAAGACCATCGATCGTCCTCGATTGCCACTCATAAGGAAGACAATCAATAAATACCTCATGCTCCGACTTCGTTACATAACGGCTCACCATACGTGCATGCTACGGGAATCACAAACCTCAACACAAGTATTTCTACTAATCCACAACTACCCACTAGCATGACTCTAATATCACCATCTTTATATCGCAATACTATTGCAAGGAATCAAACATATCATATTCAGTGATCTACAAGTTTTATGTAGGATTTTATGACTAACCATGTGAATGACCAATTCATGTCATCTCTCTAAATAGATATAAGTGAAGAAAGAGAGTTTAATTCTTTCTGCAAAAGATATGCCCGCGCTCTAACAAATATAAATGAAGCAAAAGAGCATTCTACAAATGGCGGTTGTCTATGTAAAGAGAAACAGGCAATCCAAGCTTCAAATGATATAAGTGAAGCACATGAAGCATTCTATAAAGCCATACTCAAAAGATATAAGTCAAGTGCATAGAGCATTCTATAAATAAACCAAGGACTATCTCATACCAGCATGGTGCATAAAATAAAAATGAAAACTAAATGCAAAAGACGCTCCAAGATTGCACATATCACATGAATGAAACGAATCCGAAAACATACCGATACTTGTTGAGGAAAGAGAGGATGCCTTCCGGGGCATCCCCAAGCTTAGACGCTTGAGTCTCCTTGAATATTTACTTGGGGTGCCTCGGGCATCCCCAAGCTTTAGCTCTTGCCTCTCTTCCTTCTTCTCACATCGAGACCTTCTCGATCATCAAACACTTCATCCACACAAAACTTCAACAGAAAACTCGGTAAGATCCGTTAGTATAATAAAGCAAATCACTACTCTAAGTACTGTTGAAAACCAATTCATATTTTGTTTTTGCATTGTGTCTAATGTAATATAACTTCTTCATGGCTTAATCCACTAATATAAATCGATAGTTTCATCAAAACAAGCAAACTATGCATCAAAAACAGAATCTGTCTAAAACCGAACAGTCTGTAATAATATGAACATTCACCATACTTATGATACTTGAAAAATTCTACAAAAATTAGGAATAATAAAAAATTTGTATAGAAAGACAGTGCAAAAATAATCAGAACCATTTGACGTTCCAGCTAAAAACGTAAATTCGCGCACTACAGCCAAAGTTTCTGTCCTGCACCGTACAAACAAACAAGCAAAGTAAACATCCTAAAGACAAACCTTGGCACATTATTTTTATAATACAAAGAAATTGTACAAGGGCATAATTATTTTTGTTGAAAAGTTTCTGTAATCAAGATTCACAAAGTTTCAGTGAGCATGAATAAAGTTCAAGGAGCTCTCCCACTTCAACAATGCTTGTCTTTCTCACTTTCACTTTCCTTTTTGAAAAAGTTTTGGGTTCCCCTCTTTATTTTTGTTTTTTTAAACTATATAAAAGCACTCAACAGAAATAAATGACTCTCTAAAACTTCCGGGTTCTCACCCTGGCAGTGCTTTCTTTAAAGCCATTAAGCTAGGCATATAGTGCTCAAGTAATGAATCCACCCGGATCCCAAGGTATATCAAAGCCAATTTTAATTAAGAATGATTTGTAATTTAGTAATGAGCACAAAGTAACATATATCATGTAATGACAAAGTCTAACTCTCTTCCTATGCATCGGCATGTCATAAAAGAACAATTCATGCACACAAAGTAAAGGCCAATGCATAGTATAAACAATTTCTTGCAATTTTAATGTATTGGAAACATAGAGAGGTGGAGATATAGTTCCTCTCTCATAATAATTGCAAGTAGGAGCAGCAAGCACATGCATATTATATACATCAAAATCATCATGTGTAATAGGAAAATGCAACCCATCAATATAATCCTTAATAAGGGTAAACTTCTCTGATATAGTGTAGTCGGGAGAATTCAAAAAGATAATAGGACTATCATGCGTGGGTGCAATAGAAACAATTTCATGTTTAACATAAGGAACTATAGCAAGTCCATCTCCATAAGCATAATTCATATTGGCATCTTGGCCACAAGCATAGCAAGCATCATCAAAAAGGGAAATTTCAAAAGAATCAACGGGATCATAGCAATCATCCTTCGGTAAGCACGAAGGGAAATTAAATAATGTATGAGTTGAAGAGTTACTCTCATTAGAAGGTGGGCACAGGTAGCTAATCCGCTCTTCCTCCTTTTGTTCTTCGCTCTCCTCATCATCTTTTTCATCCAATGAGCTCACAGTTTCATCAATTTCTTCTTCCATAGACTCCTGTGAAATATTAGTCTCTTCTTGGACAGCGGAGTAGTCCTCAATATATGGTTCAACATAGGCATTAGAAGCATAGTCATCATAGCAGTATTTAAGTATGGCAAAATTTTCAGATTTTTAAAGAGTAGCATCATACTTTTCAATCAAAGAAGCAATTTTGTAAGCACCCTTAAAAGCAACAAATTCTTCAATTTGTTGAACATCATAGTAACTATAAACACCTTTAGAATACGAAGATACGATTCCATTATCACTAAACTCACATTGATAGGGAAGGTGTTTCTTAGGGTTTTCAGAACAACAAGTAAAATCATATATTTCACATAAATTCCAAGCATAACATTGCAAACGATGAATTTGACCCAGTAAAAGTTTCCCTTTTTCAGATATACGGTGTCGCACATAACAAGCATGCTCATCTAAAGATTTTCCCTCAACTAAGCTAGTTGGGGTTTCAGCACAAGCACATAGGGATCAAAGATGATCCAAGTAATAAGCTTCAGTAGTGTGATAGATTTTGTGTGGTTCTTCAACCATTGGTTCAGTAGGTACAACTAATTTTTTTGGTATTTTGTGTTTCCTACCCATAACTGAAGATAGAAAACAACTAAGAACAACAAATAAAAATTACTTAGTGATAAAGCAAACAATCACACACGAGAATATTCACCCACGCTATTGCTCCCTGGCAACGGCACCATAAAAAGGTCTTAATAACCCACAAGTATAGGGGATCGCAACAATTTTCGATAAGTAAGAGTGTCGAACCCAACAAGAGGAGCTAAAGGCAGAACAAATACACCCTCAAGTTCTATCGACCACCGATACAACTCTACGCACGCTTGACGTTCGCTTTACCTAGAATAAGTATGAAACTAGAAGTACTTTGTAGGTGTTGTTGGATAGGTTTGCAAGATAATAAAGAGCAAGTAAATAAAAGGTAGGGGCTGTTTAGATAAAGACACAACTAAATTAGTTTTAGTAAAGAGCTTTTTGTTACGAGAAAGTTATTTGTCCCTAGGCAATTGATAACTAGACCAGTAATCATTATTGCAATTTTATATGAGGGAGAGGCATAAGCTAACATACTTTCTCTACTTGGATCATACGCACTTATGATTGGAACTCTAGCAAGCATCTGCAACTACTAAAGATCATTAAGGTACAACCCATAGCATTAAAGCATCAAGTCCTCTTTATCCCATACGCAACAACCCCCTTACTCGGGTTTGTGTTTCAGTCACTCACGCAACCCACTATAAGCGAATCATGTACATATTGCAACACCCTACAGCGGGGATCCCTCACGCTTGTGCGACACGGAGAGCACCATAGGACAACACCAATAATAAAACATGCACCTCAAACCAATCTTGATCATCAAATAGCCCATAGGACAAAACAGATCTACTCAAACATCATAGGATAGCCATACATCATTGGGAAATAATATATAGCGTTGAGCACCATTTTTAAGTAGAGATTACAGTGGGTAAGAGAGAGGTTACACCGCTGCATAGAGGGGGGAAGAGTTGGTGATGATGGCGGTGAAGTTGTTGGTGAAGATGGTGGTGATGATGATGGCGGAAGCGAGGGGGAGAGAGCCCCCCTCCTTCTTCTTCTTCTTCCTTGACCTCCTCCCTAGATGGGAGAAGGGTTTCCCCTCTGGTCCATGGACTCCATGGCGTGGGAGGGGCATGATGTCTACTACACAACCTTCTTCTTGTAGACGTTGTTGGGCCTCCACGTGCGGATGACCTAAGGTTTATCAATCCGTAGGAGGCGTAGGATGAAGATGGTCTCTCTCAAGCAACCCTGCAACCAAATAACAAAGAGTCTCTTGTGTCCCCAACACACCCAATACAATGGTAAATTGTATAAGTGCACTAGTTCGGCGAAGAGATGGTGATACAAGTGGTATATGGATGGTAGATAAAGGTTTTTGTAATCTGAAAATATAAAAACAGCAAGGTAACTCTTGATAAAAGTGAGCGTAAATGGTATTGCAATGCTAGGAAACAAGGCCTAGGGTTCATACTTTCACTAGTGCAAGTTCTCTCAACAATAATAACATAATTGGATCACATAACTATCCCTCAACATGCAACAAAGAGTCACTCCAAAGTCACCGATAGCGGAGAACAAACGAAGAGATTATGGTAGGGTGCGAAACCACCTCAAAGTTATTCTTTCCAATCAATACGTTGGGCTATTCCTATAAGTGTCACAAACAGCCCTACAGTTCGTACTAGAATAACACCTTAATACAGAAATAAACCAAAACCCTAATGTCACCTAGATACTCCAATGTCATCTCAACTATCCGTGGGTATGATTATACGATATGCATCACACAATCTCAGATTCATCTATTCAACCAACACATAGAACCTCAAAGAGTGCCCCAAAGTTTCTACCAGAGAGTCAAGACGAAAACGTGTGCCAACCCCTATGCATAGGTTCATGGGCGGAACCCGCAAGTTGATCACCAAAACATACATCAAGTGGATCACGTGATATCCCATTGTCACCACAGATAAGCACGGCAAGACATACATCAAGTGTTCCCAAATCCTTAAAGACTCAATCCGATAAGATAACTTCAAAGGGAAAACTCAATCCATTACAAGAGAGTAGAGGGGGAAGAAACATTATAAGATCCAACTATAATAGCAAAGCTCGCGATACATCAAGATCGTATCACCTCAAGAACACGAGAGAGAAAGAGAGATCAAACACATAGCTACTAGTACATACCCTCAGCCCCAAGGGAGAACAACTCCCTCCTCGTCATGGAGAGCACCGGGATGATGAAGATGGACATCGGAGAGGGGTTCCCCCTCTGACAGGGTGCCGGAACAGGTATAGATTGGCTTTCGGTGGCTACGGAGGCTTCTGGCGGCGGAACTCTCGATCTATTGTGATCCCGGATGTTTTTAGGGTATATGGAGATATATATATATAGGAGGAAGAAGTACGTCAGGGGAGCCACGAGGGGCCCACGAGGGTGGAGGGCGCACCCTAGGGGGGTGGGTGCGCCCCCCTACCTCGTGGCTCCCTCGTTTCTTTCTTGACGTGCACTCCAAGTCTATCAGGTTGCTTCCGTTTCAGAAATAAGTTCCGTGAAGTTTCAGGTCAATTGGACTCTATTTGATTTTCCTTTTCTGTGATACTCTAAAACAAGGAAAAAATAGAAACTGGCACTGGGCTTTAGGTTAATAGGTTAGTCCCAAAAATCATATAAAATAGCATATGAATGCATATAAAACATCCAAGGTTGATAATATAATAGCATGGAACAATAAAAATTATAGATATGTTGGGGACGTATCAGCATCCCCAAGCTTAATTCCGTGCTCATCCTCGAGTAGGTAAATGATAAAAATAGAATTTTTGATGTGGAATGCTACCTAACATATTTATCCATGTAGTTCTCTTTATTGTGGCAAGAATATTCAGATCCATAAGATTCAAGACAAAAGTTTAATATTGACATAAAAATAATAATACTTCAAGCATACTAACAAAGCAATCATGTCTTCTCAAAATAACATGGCCAAAGAAAGCTATCCCTACAAAATCATATAGTCTGGCTATGCTCTATCTTAACCACACAAAATATTTAAATCATGCACAACCCCGATGACAAGCCAAGAAATTGCTTCGTACTTTTGATGTTCACAAACTTTTTCAATCTTCACGCAATACATGAGCGTGAGCCATGGACATAGCACTATAGGTGGAATAGAATGGTGGTTGTGGAGAAGACAAAAAGGAGAAGATGGTCCCACATCAACTAGGCGTATCAACGGGCTATGGAGGTTCCCATTAATAGATATCAATGTGAGTGAGTAGGGATTGCCATGCAACGGATGCACTAGATCTATAAGTGTATGACAGATCAACAAAAGAAACTAGTGGGTGTGCATCCAACTCGCTTGCTCACGAAGACCTAGAGCATTTTGAGGAAGCCCATCATTGGAATATACAAGCCAAGTTCTATAATGAAATATTCCCACTAGTATATGAAAATGACAACATAGGAGACTCTCTATCATGAAGATCATGGTGCTACTTTGAAGCACAAGTGTGGTAAAAGGATAGTAGCATTGTCCCTTCTCTCTTTTTCTCTCATTTTTTTTATTTGGGCCTTCTCTTTTTTTATGGCCTCTTTTCTCTCCTTTTTTATTTGGGCTTCTTTGGCCTCTTTTATTTATTTATTTTCATCCGGAGTCTCATCCCGACTTGTGGGGGAATCATAGTCTCCATCATCCTTTCTTCACTGAGACAATGCTCTAATAATGATGATCATCACACTTTTATTTACTTACACCTCAACAATTACAACTCGATACTTAGAACAAGATATGACTCTATATGAATGCCTCCGGCGGTGTACTGAGATGTGCAATGATGCATGAGTGACATGTATGAAAGAATTATGAACGGTGGCTTTGCCACAAATACAATGCCAACTGCATGATCATGCAAAGCAATATGAAAATGATGGAGCGTGTCATAATAAATGGAACGGTGGAAGGTTGCATGGCAATATATCTCAGAATGCCTATGGAAATGCCATGATAGGTAGGTATGGTGGCTGTTTTTAGGAAGGTATATGGTGGGTTTATGGTACCGGCGAAAGTTGCACGGTACTAGAGAGGGTAGCAATGGTGGAAGGGTGAGAGTGCGTATAATCCATGGACTCAACATTAGTCATAAAGAACTCACATACTTATTGCAAAAATCTATTAGTTATCGAAACAAAGTACTACGCGCATGCTCCTAGGGGATAGATTGGTAGGAAAAGACCATTGCTCGTCCCCGACCGCCACTCATAAGGAAGACAATCAATAAATAAATCATGCTCTGACTTTATCACATAACGGTTCACCATACATGCGTGCTACGGGAATCACAAACTTCAATACAAGTATTTCTCAAATTCACAACTACTCAACTAGCATGATTCTAATATCACCATCTTCATATCTCAAAACAATCATCAAGTATCAAACTTCTCATAGTATTCAATGCACTTTATATGAAAGTTTTTATTATATCCCTCTTGGATGCCCATCATATTAGGACTAAATTCATAACCAAAGAAAATTATCATGATGTTCTAAATACTCTCAAAATGATATAAGTGAAGCATGAGAGTTCATCTATTTCTACAAAATAAAACCACCACTGTCGGGGATATACCCCGCGGCGTAAACCGGCCGGAACTTTAACCCGGCCGGACTTGGCGGTTTACTTGAGACCTGGCTGAAACTTGACGATTCACTGGTGACCCGTTTGGACCTGGCGGTTTATGATTCATTGGTAATCCGGCAGGCGGGTCAGAGGAGCGACAAGACCCAGTGGCCCAACGGGCGGTTCATGAAGGCCGGTTCATACTATGGTGGGCCGGTTTAAGGAGAAAGGCATGACGAATATTTACCTTACAAGGAGTTAAGACCAGGACTTGTATCCAGTTTATATTAGAGATAGACTAGTCCTAATCCTAATAGGACTCCACATGTAACCCGCCCCTTCAACATATATAAGGAGGGGCAGGGCTCCCAAAAGAGGACGGGCTACAAGCAAGAAACAATCTTAGGGCTAGACACAAAGAGGATGCCGGTTTACGGCGACTCCCTCATGATGATAATGAGACCTAGCCTCAAACAGCATGTAGGGTTGTTACTGGATGATGTTTCCCGGGGCCCGAAGCTGTCTAAATCCCTGTCTTGTGTTGCATCTCTCGATTCCGCTCAACCCCTCTCAAGCTACCACATAGATGCGTTGGCCTCGCGACTAAGTCCTGACACTAAGGACATTGGCCGTGACAATTCCACGACAGTTGGCGCCCACCGTGGGGCCTGCGCACGGTGGTGATGAGTTCTTGAAGGGATCTCTTCAAACGATCAAGAAATTAACGATCTGCCGGATCAGGAAGAACCGGCTCGAAAGTACATTGACTATGAGTTCATCAATCAAGATTGAAAGGTTAAACTTCAGTGGCAGTCACGATGACGTGAACAAGTTTTAAGTTCGATGGGATCTAGGGTTTGGATATTCTTCGGCTTATCGATACGACCCGTTTCGTCGAATCCGAATAAAGATCAGTTTTATGTGCTATTATTACGTGTCGCCGAGACCAAGATGAAGCTTTCCACTGCAGTTTTTCTTTCTCGCATTGCGGGACGGATATACCAAGGCCGACTCGAAGCAGTCCTGCGCTATGGTCAAGTTGTCGTAGTCCTTTATATTTCTCCAGCAGGCCAAGCTAGGCACGTGTACAGGGGTTGGTCCTGCTGCGGTGTCTTCACGAGAAGCCTGAAGATGCCTCTGTTCGTATGAGGCAACAGTGACAATCAAACTGCTTCAATTAGTACTTTGCCACGCATTGGTCAGGTTGTTCTACAACTCCAAATTGTTTACTTACCAAAAGCTGCTGCATGGGGAGGCAACCAAGACAATCCATCATGGTGCTGGATTAGTAAAGTCAGATGATGGGATTTGATCTTCACAGCCTCGCCTTACCACCCGCTTCAGACCGTAAGGCCTCAAGTCTCTGTCTCGTTTTCTATGCCAAGTCGCCGCCGTTTGTCATCTCACCGAGCTACCGAAGAGCGATTTGTTTGTCCGTAGTTTCAACTCAGCCCCCTGTTGCCGCTGAGCCGCCTCGGCTGTCCCTGCGAGACCCTGCCGGGTTGCTTCCGGTTGTGTCCGGCCACGGGCCGCCCTGCTCTAGGCCCGCGCCGGTCGACGGCGTCGCTCCCGCACTACTCCTCTGTGCGCCCAAATCCGCTCACCCACGGGCCTACGGATCTCCGAGGTGGCTCGTTACCGTGAGCTTTGACTCGGCTTTGCTGCCTCTACCTGAGCTGATGTTCCTACGCCTGTGACTCGCCATCACTAAGCCGGCCAGTTTCGTCAAGTCACCGCCATCACGCCCGTGAGCCGCCCTGAGTGCGTCCGCTACTGCGTCCGAGAACCGCCGCTGCTCATCTCCCACTTCCAAGCCGCCGTCGGACCGGTGCCGGGCCGCCCCGGACTCGCCTTTGTTGCCCTATGATGCCTTGCTCCTCCGAGCCACCTCGAGTTGCCGTATACGCGGCCAAACCACCCCGGCCTCGCTCAAACCGGCTTCACCTTCACCTCCACCATTGGGTCGCATGCTCGTCACTTAGCTGTCATGCGCCGAACCACCATTGTGCTGCTGCTTTGAACCAGATGACAAATCCACGACAGTTGGCCTAGCCCTGCCTCCGGGCTACTGCCGTGGATCGACGGCCGGTTCGACCCCCGCTTGGCCTCTGTTTCTGGGTCGTCGCTGCAGCTTCGAAGCGCCTCCGTGGCTGCTATTCCTTCAAGCCACCTCGGTTCCGGGTCACTTTGCCTCCACACAGTGCTGCTAGTCGTCATCATCGTCTTCATCTCCGAGCCGCCCTGGTCGCGCCCCGCGATTTGGTAGCGCTGCCTCTCCTGCGCCGCCTCGCGCGGTTCTGCACCGCTGGGTCACGACCCATGGCTCTCTCCATAAGCCGGTCATCTAGCAAAAACATCAGGTGATACCCATCTTATCTGTTTCATCTGTATACAGTATCTGTCTGCGAAACAGTTACTCTGTCTTGTAGTATTTTACGTAGGACAAAATCCACTACAAAGTGGTATTATGCCACGGAGATGGAGGCATGCCGACATCATTTCAGTACAGCTGGTTGTTGTTACTCAATGGACTCCCGCACCGGTTTACAACGCCGTGGCCATCACTCGCGACCGCGCCGGTTTACAAATGACGTGGCCGTCTGCCGCGGCTGACTCGGCCATGATTGATTTCATCTTCACGATGGTGATCATCAACTCCACGGTGGATAACCCCTGGCATGATATATCAGGTGAAACCCATCCAATATATTTTATATTGCCTTCTTTAAAAGAGCAATTACTCCGGTTTGCAAAGTTGTTTAATGTAGGACCCTAAACCGCCATATTGGTGCAAATTTAAAGGCGGTCAGAAAATTTCCGGCTGAAAATGAAGATTCCAGTTTAAATCCGGTTCAAGGGAAAGATGTCTCCCATAAAGTTTTGAAGCTCTCAATATCCGGTTCAAGATCCCGGTTCAAGAAGAATTTATCTCTTGCAAAAAGTTAAAAATTGCCAAAGAGGACCTGCTGCCATGATGCGCGGTTCAAACATGGGTATCCTGCCTTATTGGCTTATAATATTATTGATCACTTGGGGGCTTGGTTGTATCCGAACCATAGTCACACCTTTTGATCGGTTCAAAGCCAAATCAGTCTGGGGCCAAAGAGAGTGTTGTAAAACAACAACTCAAACATAGGCACCCAATGAGCACAGCTCAAAACGTTACTTGGGGATTCTTTGCTATCTAAATGAACTTAGAGTCTACACTTGTAATGGGCTATCAAGCCATGGCTTGGAAGACTGGTGTATACACCTAAAACCAGGGTTAACCTGCCTATTTAAGTAAGTCACTCCGCCCAGGTAAACCTGGTATGACCCTTCGAACTTTGACAAGTTACTCTAAAATGAAGACCCTGAACTTGTCAAGTTAAAACGATGATTGGTTAATGATTGAGGACCATCTTAAAAGGCTTTGCAAATATGGTTTAACTCAGTGGCATGGCAGCCCATGAAAAGCCTCGAATTTGGGGCCTGGCAGCCCGTGAAAAGCCTCGACTACAACGGTTTTATTTGCTTTTTGCTAAGTTTTGCTTTCTTTTGATAAGATTTGTGATGCTTTCAAACCGGCATTTATCAACCCGGTTAGGCTGTCAACTACAAGTTGTCAGTACATGATCAAGTTATAATCCGGAGTCTATCAACCCGGTCTGGTTTGACTACGAGTCGCCAGTATTATATGTGGTTAAACCGGTGTTTATCACAACCCGGTACGGTTTTATCTTAAACTGGCACAATATGGAATGAGTTATCAGTACTCAAGATTGGGGTTATCACCTTTACTACAAAAAAGTTGGTAAAACCAACAATGTGATTCAATGTCATAGGTATGATATATTTCATATTTGATTATTCTTAAGTGCAGCCTTGGGTATAAACCTGGGGTATATGTTGGGCCTTATGACCCGTCCGGCGGTAAACCGCCAGGACACTTTAAACTTGTTGTATGCAGAAACAGGTTTGTTAAACCGGCCTGGCTTTGGACTATAAGTCGCCAGTATATATATTTGGATTGCGCCATTGGAATTATGCGCTTATAAATCATTGGGTTATATTATTCAAATAGCCAAACTTGGCTGAATTTTCATTATGATATTGAATGAATAAGGTTTTCATTCCAGATTATATTATCTTGAATAGCCAACATGGCTGGATTTTTATGGTTATTAATAACCGGTATTATTGAATTTTCAAAGTCGCTTTAGCGCAATGGCTATTATTTTATCAAAGGATATGATTTATTCTACAATGGAAGGAATAGTCCCGAGTCGCTGCAGGCTTACAACCCGGCACTTGGGGGCTACATTATTCAAATTGAGATTACATGCAAGTCTCATGTTGCTGCAAGCATGCACCATGACACTTGGGGGCTAATGCAAAGTCATTTTTACTAGTCTTATTGAAGACCCGACTCATCATATTATAATGAGCCGGCCCTTGGGGGCTACCAATTGCTCCTGTCAACAATTCAAGGTACACAAGTTTTCGTCCATAATATTGAAGGATCCATTGCTCAGTTGGTAAAACACAAAGCTCTTAACCTTGTGGACGTGGGTTCAAGCCCTACGATGGAAGCTACATTATCAGATGTTATTTTCATTGAAGTATATATCAAGTCCCGATTCATTATTATCTTACTAAGCCGGCCCTTGGGGGCTACACTAATTGAAGTTTTTATAAGCAATTGCAAGTCCCAGGTTGCTGCAAGCATGACAACCCGGCACTTGGGGGCTACATATATGGAGTCTTCAGTTTTCACTAGTCACTGAGATGAGCAACATGGATTTCTTCAAAGTGGCAGTAATTATATGGAAGAAAGTCTCAAATCATCACTTTGTTCTGTTCAAAACTTGGGGGCTACAGGTAATATGGATATAAGGGGGAAATATCTTCTAAATTTCAGTTTTGAGCTAACCAGATTGACCTGGTGTCTGCAACAATCATGAACCGGCATTGGCAACAATCATGAACCGGCGTTGGAAACAATCATGACCCGAAATTATCAGTTTTTATAACCCGGCAATTTTGGTAATATTAAACCGGCAAGTTTTAGATCTTCAAACCGGCTGAATATCAGATGAGTATTTCAAGACCTATATTTCTTAAACCAGCGCTT
Organism: Triticum aestivum; assembly: GCF_018294505.1. Taxonomy (NCBI): domain Eukaryota; kingdom Viridiplantae; phylum Streptophyta; class Magnoliopsida; order Poales; family Poaceae; genus Triticum; species Triticum aestivum. The sequence goes on along the minus strand of NC_057809.1, from coordinate 484,566,968 downwards.
TGGAAGTCGACTCAAGTGGATTATTCTTCACAATATTTTCCTATGAGAAACCAACGTCAGCAATTTGAGTATGAGGCTGGTTATTGATCCGGATTTTCTAGAAGGAGAAAATGACAAGGATTTAAGGATGATCAGGTGCGGGTCTACAAGAATTCTTAATCCGGAGCACAACCTGTCAAGTTGGTTCTTGTGTTTATTTTGCAGCATAAGTTTACCATGGATAAATCCAAGCTAAACTTGGGGGCTAATGTCGGGGATATACCCCGCGGCGTAAACCGGCTGGAACTTTAACCCGGCCGGACTTGGCGGTTTACTTGAGACCCAGCTGAAACTTGACGATTCACTGGTGACCCATTTGGACCTGGCGGTTTATGATTCATTGGTAATCCGGCAGGCGGGTCAGAGGAGCGACAAGACCTGGTGGCCCAACGGGCGGTTCATGAAGGCCGGTTCATGCTATGGTGGGCCGGTTTAAGGAGAAAGGCATGACGAATATTTACCTTACAAGGAGTTAAGACCAGGACTTGTATCCGGTTTATATTAGAGATAGACTAGTCCTAATCCTAATAGGACTCCACATGTAACCCGCCCCTTCAACATATATAAGGAGGGGCAGGGCTCCCAAAAGAGGACAGGCTACAAGCAAGAAACAATCTTAGGGCTAGACACAAAGAGGACGGTTTACAGCGACTCCCTCGTGATGATAATGAGACCTAGCCTCAAACAGCATGTAGGGTTGTTACCGGATGATGTTTCCCGGGGCCCGAAGCTGTCTAAATCCCTGTCTTGTGTTGCGTCTCTCGATTCCGCTCAACCCCTCTCAAGCTACCACATAGATGTGTTGGCCTCGCGACTAAGTCCTGACACTAAGGACATCTGCCGTGACAATTCCACGACAACCACCGTGCTCTAAAAAGATATAAGTGAAGCACTAGAGCAAATGACAAACTACTCCGAAAGATATAAGTGAAGATCAATGAGTAGTCGAACAATTATGCAACTATATGAAGACTCTCTAACATTTAATAATTTCAGGTCTTGGTATTTTATTCAAACATCAAGAAAAACTAAATAAAATATCATTCTAAGAATGGCAAACATCATGTGAAGAAGCAAAAACTTAGTATCAACCGAAACTAACCGATAGTTGTTGAAGAAGAAAGGTGGGATGCCAACCGGGGCATCCCCAAGCTTAGATGCTTGAAACTTCTTGAAATATTATCTTGGGATGCCTTGGGCATCCCCAAGCTTGAGCTTTTGTGTCTCCTTAATTCCTCTCATATCACGGTCTCCCTAAATCTCAAAAGCTTTCATCCACACAAAACTCAACAAGGACTCGTGAGATAAGTTAGTATAAACCATTGCCAAAACCTTATCATACTCTACTGTAGAAAATCACTAAAATTATTATTAAACATTGCATACTAAATTCCTATGCATATTTAATAGTCCTATTCTCAAATAGAATCATTAAAGAAGCAAACATATGCGAACAATGCAAACATAACAGCAATCTGCCTAAACAGGACAGTCTTAAAGAATGCAGAAACATCCATACTTCCCTAGCTCCAAAAATTATGAAAGAAAATTCCCACTGTAGTAAATTTATCAGAGCTTAATATGCAAAAGGTTTCAACATTTTATCACATTCTGACTTTTCTAGGGAATTATTGCAACAGCGGTAAACTTTCTGTTTTCAAACAGCAACATGTGGACTTCTAAAATAGGCATAGTAAAGGCTATCAATGCCACTTTTATTGAAATAAAAGATGTAAAACATTGTTCTAAATAACAGAAAGCAAATCTTAACAAGATAAATTGACGCTCCAAGAAAAACACATATTATGTGGGGAATAAAAATATAGCTCCAAGTAAAGTTACCGATGAATGAAGACGAAAGAGGGGATGCCTTCCGGGGCATCCCCAAGATTAGGCTCTTGGTTGTCCTTGAATATTACCTTGGGTTGCCTTGGGCATCCCCAAGCTTAGGCTCTTGCCACTCCTTATTCAATAGTCCATCGAATCCTTACCGAAAACTTGAAAACTTCACAACAGAAAACTCGTAAGCTCCGTTAGTATAGGAAAATAAATCACCACTTCAAGGTACTGTAATGAACTCATTATTTATTTATATTGGTGTTAAACCTACTGTATTCCAACTTCTCTATGGTTTATAAACTCTTTTACTAGCCATAGATTCATCAAAATAAGCAAACAACACATCGAAAACAGAATCTATCAAAAACAGAACAGTCTGTAGTAATCTGGATCAAACGTACACTTCTGGAACTCATAAAATTCTCAAATAAATTTCTGGACCTGAGGAATTTATCAATTAATCATCTGCAAAAATAATTAACTAAATAGCACTTTCCAAATAAAAATGGCAGCAATTCTCGTGAGGGCTAAAGTTTCTGTTTTTTACGGCATGGTCAACAAGACTTTCCCCAAGTCTTCCCAAAGGTTCTACTTGGAACAAACACTAATTAAAAGCATAAAACCACATCTAAACAGAGGCTAGATGAATTATTTATTACTAAACAGGAACAAGAAGCAAGTAACAAAGATAAAGTTGGGTTACCTCCAACAAGCGCTATCGTTTAACGCCCCTAGCTAGGCATGATGATTTCAACGATGCTCACATAAAAGATAAGAATTCTAACATAAAGAGAGCATCATGAAGAATATGACTAGCACATTTAAGTATAACCCACTTCCTATGCATAGGGATTTTGTGAGCAAACAACTTATGGGAACAATAATCAACTAGCATAGGAAGGCAAAACAAGCATAACTTCGAAACTTTAAGCACATAGAGAGGAAACTTGATATTATTGCAATTCCTACAAGCATATATTCCTCCCTCATAATAATTTTCAGTAGAATAATGAATGAATTCAACAATATAACCAGCACCTAAAGCATTCTTTTCATGATCTTCAAGCATAGAAATTTTACTACTCTCCACACAAGCAAAATTCTTCTCATGAATAATAGTGGGAGCAAACTCAACAAAGTAACTATCATGGGATTGAAAATTGAAATCAAGATGACAAGTTTCATTGTTATTATTATTCTTTAAAGCATATGTGTCATCACAATAATCATCATAGATAGGATTCATGCTTTCATCATAATAAATTTGCTCATCAAAACATGGGGGACAAAAAATATCATCTTCATCAAACATAGCTTCCCCAAGCTTGTGGCTTTGCATATCATTAGCATCATGGATATTCAAGGAATTCATACTAACAACATTGCAATCATGCTCATCATTCAAATATTTAGTGCCAAACATTTTATAGATTTCTTCTTCTAGCACTTGAGCACAATTATCCTTTCCATCATACTCATGAAAGATATTAAAAAGGTGAAGCGTATGAGACAAAATCAATTCCATTTTTATATAGTTTTATTTTATAAACTAAACTAGTGATAAAACAAGAAACTAAAAGACCCGATTGCAATATCTAAAGATATACCTCCAATCACTCACCTCCCCGGCAACGGCGCCGAAAAAGATCTTGATGTCTACTACACAACCTTCTTCTTGTAGACATTGTTGGGTCTCCAAGTGCAGAGGTTTGTAGGACAGTAGCAAATTTCCCTCAAGTGGATGACCTAAGGTTTATCAATCCGTAGGAGGCGTAGGATGAAGATGGTCTCTCTCAAGCAACCCTGCAACCAAATAACAAAGAGTCTCTTGTGTCCCCAACACACCCAATACAATGGTAAATTGTATAAGTGCACTAGTTCGGCGAAGAGATGGTGATACAAGTGGTATATGGATGGTAGATAAAGGTTTTTGTAATCTGAAAATATAAAAACAGCAAGGTAACTATTGATAAAAGTGAGCGTAAACGGTATTGCAATGCTAGGAAACAAGGCCTAGGGTTCATACTTTCACTAGTGCAAGTTCTCTCAACAATAATAACATAATTGGATCACATAACTATCCCTCAACATGCAACAAAGAGTCACTCCAAAGTCACTGATAGCGGAGAACAAATGAAGAGATTATGGTAGGGTACGAAACCACCTCAAAGTTATTCTTTCCAATCAATCCGTTGGGCTATTCCTATAAGTGTCACAAACAGCCCTATAGTTCGTACTAGAATAACACCTTAAGACACAAATCAACCAAAACCCTAATGTCACCTAGATACTCCAATGTCACCTCAAGTATCCGTGGGTATGATTATACGATATGCATCACACAATCTCAGATTCATCTATTCAACCAACACATAGAACCTCAAAGAGTGCCCCAAAGTTTCTACCGGAGAGTCAAGACGAAAACATGTGCCAACCCCTATGCATAGGTTCATGGGCGGAACCTGCAAGTTGATCACCAAAACATACATCAAGTGGATCACGTGATATCCCATTGTCACCACAGATAAGCACGGCAAGACATACATCAAGTGTTCTCAAATCCTTAAAGACTCAATCCGATAAGATAACTTCAAAGGGGAAACTCAATCCATTACAAGATAGTAGAGGGGGGAAGAAACATTATAAGATCCAACTATAATAGCAAAGCTCATGATACATCAAGATCGTATCACCTCAAGAACACGAGAGAGAGAGAGAGATCAAACACATAGCTACTGGTACATACCCTCAGCCTCGAGGGAGAACTACTCCCTCCTCGTCATGGAGAGCATCAGGATGATGAAGATGGCCACCGGAGAGGGGTTCCCGCTTCGGCAGGGTGCCGGAACGGGTCTAGATTGGCTTTCGGTGGCTACAGAGGCTTCTGGCGGCGGAACTCCCAATCTATTGTGCTCCCGGATGTTTTTAGGGTATATGGAGATATATAGGCGAAGAAGTACGTCAGGGGAGCCACGAGGGTGGAGGGCCCGCCCCCCTACCTCGTGGGTCCCTTGTTTCTTTCCTGACGTGCACTCCAAGTCTATCAGGTTGCTTCCGTTCCAAAAATAAGTTCTGTGAAGTTTTTGGTCAATTGGACTCCGTTTGATTTTCCTTTTCTGCGATACTCTAAAACAAGGAAAAAACAGAAACTGGCACTGGGCTCTAGGTTAATAGGTTATTCCCAAAAATCATATAAAATAGCATATAAATGCATATAAAACATCCAAGGTTGATAATATAATAGCATGGAACAATCAAAAATTATAGATACGTTGGAGACGTATCAGGGCGAGAGCCCCTCCGAGATTGCATTTGTCTCTCTGTCTCTCTCTGTTTCTGCGTTCTCAGATTCTACCCTTTCACCGTTTCTTATATTCCCGGAGATCCGTAACTCCGATTGGGATGAAATTTCAACACGATCTCTATCCGGATATTAGCTTTCTTGCGGCGAAAGAAGGGCACCAACCGCCTTATGGGTTGGCCACGAGGGTCAGGGGCGTGCCTGCCCCCCTGTGGCGCGCCCCCTGCCTCGTGGCTCCCTCGAGCATCGTCTCGCATGGATTTTTCTTCCCAAAAATCATATATATTCCAAAAAAATCTCTATCAGTTTTTATCCCGTTTGGACTCCGTTTGATATGGATATTCTGCGAAACAAAAAACATGCAACAAACAGGAACTGGCATTGGGCACTGGATCAATATGTTAGTCCCAAAAATAGTATAAAAAGTTGCCAAAAGTATATGAAAGTTGTAGAATATTGGCATGGAACAATCAAAAATTATAGATACGACAGAGACGTATCACTAATTCTTCAAGATGCCCATGACGGGCATCTTACTCACCCTCTCGATGAAACTCTTCCTTGCACCGTCCGCCAATATGCCGATGACACGCTTGTCGTCCCCCTGCCTAATGCTGCCTAGCTGCAAACCCTTAAAAATATTCTGCTGCAGTTTTTAGAGGCCATGGGTCTCACCATTAACTTCCATAAAAGCACCTTTTCTCCCATGCACGTCGATCTGGCACTAGCCTCAAACCTCGCGGCAATCCTAGGTTGTCTGGTTGCCTCCTTTCCTCAATCTTACATGGGTTTTCTTCATCATTGACAAGGTGGACCGGTGTTTAGCTGGTTGGAGGGGACTTTTATTAACGCTTGTTGGCCAGGATATTCTAGTCCGATCTGTCCTCGCGCCCTCCCAATGTATGCTACGAGTGTTTTGCTTCTGCTTGCTTGAACCTTGCAGGGAATCGAAAATGATGTAGAGCTTTTTTCTGGACCAGACAAGACTCGGTCAGGGGGGTCAATGCAAAGTAGCTTGGGACCTCATATGCTCTCCTTTCGCTAATGGGGGGCTTGGGTTTTCTTCTCTTAAACATATGGATATTTTCTTGGTTCTCAAACACATAGCTAAACTTCATGAAGCTCACACTAAAGGAAATATGCCCTAGAGGCAATAATAAAGTTGTTATTTATATTTCCTTATATCATGATAAATGTTTATTATTGATGCTTGAATTGTATTAGCCGAAAACTTAGTACATGTGTGAATACATAGACAAACAGAGTATCCCTAGTATGCCTCTACTTGACTAGCTCGTTAATCAAAGATGATTAAGTTTCCTGACCATAGACATGTGTTGTCATTTGATGAACGGGATCACATCATTAGAGAATGATGTGGTGGACAAGACCCATCTGTTAGCTTAGCATTATGATCGTCTAGTTTTATTGCTATTGCTTTCTTCATGACTTATACATATTCCTCTAACTATGAGATTATGCAACTCCCGAATACCGGAGGAACACCTTGTGTGCTATCAAACGTCACAATGTAACTGGGTGATTATAAAGATGCTCTACATGTGTCTCCGAAGGTGATTGTTGAGTTGGCATAGATCAAGATTAGGATATGTCACTCCGTGTATCGGAGAGGTATCTCTGGGCCCTCTCGGTAATGCACATCACTATAAGCCTTGCAAGAAATGTGACTAATGAGTTAGTTGTGGTATGATGCATTACGAAACGAGTAAAGAGACTTGCCGGTAATGAGATTGAACTAGGTATGATGATACCGACGATCGAATCTCGGGCAAGTAACATACCGATGACAAAGGGAATAACGTATGTTGTTATGCGGTTTGACCGATAAAGATCTTCGTAGAATATGTAGGAGCCAATATGAGCATCCAGGTTTTGCTATTGGTTATTGATCGGAGATGTGTCTTGGTCATGTCTACATAGTTCTTGAACCCGTAGGGTCCGCACGCTTAATGTTCGATGACGATTTGTATTATTAGTTATGTGTTTTGGTGACCGAAGTTTGTTCAGAGTCCCGGATGAGATCACAGACATGACGAGGAGTCTCGGAATGGTCGGGAGGTAAATATTCATATATTGGAAGGTTGTATTCGGACATCGGAATGGTTCTGAGTGATTTAGATATTTTTTCGGAGTGCAGAGGGGTTACTGGAACCCCCCGGGGGAATATTGGGCCTACATGGGCCATAGTGGAGAGGGGAGGCATCCCACAAGGGGTAGCCGCGCCCCCTCCCAATAGGGAGTCTTAATTGGACTAGGGATCCCCCCTTCCTTCTCCTCTTCCTCTCCCTTCCTTCTTTCCCCCTCTCTGGAAAGGAAAGGGAGTCCAGCTAGGATTGGGAATCGTAGTTGACTCCCCCTTTGGTGTGCCCCCTAGGCCGGCCGCCTCCTCCCCTCCTCCTTTATATACGGGGGCAGGGGGCACCCCAAAGACACATCAATTGTTCCTCAGCCATGTGCGGTGCCCCCTCCATAGTTTACCACCTCGGTCATATTGTCGTAGTGCTTAGGCGAAGCCCTGCGCGGATCACATCACCAACACCGTAGCCACGCCGTCGTGCTGACGGAACTCTCCCTCGACCCCCTACTGGATCAAGAGCTCGAGGGACGTCATCGTGTTGAACATGTGCTAAACACGGAGGTGTCGTACGTTCGGTACTTGGATCGGTTGGATCATGAAGACGTTCGACTACATCAACCACGTTACTAAACGCTTCCGCTTTCGGTCTATGAGGGTACGTGGACACACTCTCCCCTCTCGTTGCTATAAATCTCCTAGATAGATCTTGCGTGTTCATAGGAATTTTTTTGAATTACTACGTTCCCCAACACACACACCTCCGATTGCCTCCTACATGATCTCCAAGTATGGATGGTCGGCTTCGAATGACTTGGGCACGTCGGCTGCCCTCCATACCCAAATTTGGCATGATATTATTAAAGGTCTTGATTTCTATCGCTCTTTAACCATGGTGCACCTTGAATGAAACAACCACGTCCTTCCGGCACGATCTTTGGATTCCCCACTTCACTATAACTCTTGCGCGACGCTTCTCGTCGGTTCTCTCTCATTCCAATAGAACAAATGCCTCCATGGCTCGGGTGATGGCTACAACGATCTAACCTTGGACCTTGCACCCCAGGTTGTCTTACGTGGCCACATGTGAACTAAATGTCTTGCGCACTACCTTGGCTTCCATAAATTTGAATTTGCTTGACAGAAGAACAATGAGGGTAGGGGCAAGACACTAACCAATAAGCTCGCATATAAGGTAGTGCGGGAGCATCGGCCTAAGGACCTACTTGCTCGAGCGATCTGGCGAAACTACACGCCCAATAAGTGTCGCGTCTTTGTTTGGCTTGCCACAAAGACCACTTGTTCCACCAACAAATGATGTTTCCATCAAGGAATTATGACAGACGACACATGCCCCCTTGTAATCAGTGTGAATCCATCAACCACCAACTATTCCACTGCCACCTGTTATCACCACTTTGGGCTGAGCTCACCAGTTTATGTCAAGACCCACCCTAGGGGTTGCTCCATGTATGGGATGGAGAATGAACAATAAAACTTGCTCAACTGTGTTGATGGCCATCCTTTGGAATATTTGGAAGAGGAGAAACGCCAAGGTTTTTTCGCAATGAACACCAAGGCCTCCACATAATTATGCGCTCTGCTGCTAATGACCTGCAACTAATGGTCCCACCGATGTAAAAATCCCCAAAATCAGACACTTCTTAGGGATTGGGGATACATGTTGTTTTACTTAGCCAAGAAATTATAAATCATCTGTCTCTATGTAATTTTATTTTACTCCTCCCCCATGTACCTCTACAGCACACAGGAGCACCCCGATCAGAAAATAGCAAACGTCAGTATCATGCCATTTATGAAATCACTAATTAAGGAGCACTCTTTGTAAAGGTCACTCACATCTTCTCAGGTTGCACAAGTGGTGCACTGCATGTGCAGCACTTGTTGCAACCTAGAAGTTTTCCTTGTTTTCGTTGATCCGTTTATTCAAAACATTTTATCTCTTAACTCGTGCATCCAAATCTTGAACCGTTTTCACTATTGGATTCCACGCATCAAGATTTGCAAAACTAGATCCCACGTTGATAGATTTTGACGGAAAATTTTTGTAATGCCCTCGATGCGGCTATATCTCCTACGTGTCGAAGCACGACTTAGAGGCATAACCGCATTCAAGCAATGTCGCAAGTAAGGTAATCTTCACAACAACCCATGTAAATAGATAAAAGGGGAAAAGGTACATAGTTGGCTTGCACTCGCCACGTCACACAAATACATGAATAACATTACAATCATCCAATACACTCATGGTCCGACTACGGTGACAAAATAAAGATCAACCCCCACATGCGACAAAGTCCCCGATCGCCCCAACTGGGCACCACTACTAATCATCTGGGAAAGACACATAGTAACGACGTGAGTCTTCATCGAACTCCCACTTGAGCTCAAGCGCATCGTCTGGAGCGGTATCATCGGTCCCTGTATCTGGTTTTGGAAGTAATCTGTGAGTCACGGGGACTCAGCAATCTCACACCCTCAAGATCAAGACTATTTAAGCTTATAGGTAAAGGCAAGGTAATATGTGGAGCTGCAGCAAGCGACTAGAATATATGGTGGCTAACCTGTTCGCAAAAGAGAGCGAGAAGAGAAGGCAAAGCACGAACGAAGAACTATGATCAGGAAGTGATCCTACAACAACCTACGTCAAGCATTACTCCAACACTGTGTTCACTTCCCGGACTCCGCCGAGAAGAGACCATCATGGTAACACACGTGGTTGATTCATTTTAATTAAGTTAAGTTTCATGTTATCTACAACCGGACATTAACAAATTCCCATCTGCCCATAACCGCGGGCACGGCTTTCGAAAGTTTAAATCCCTGCAGGGGAGTCCCAACTTAGCCCATCACAAGCTCTCACGGTCAACGAAGGATATTCCTTCTCCTGAGACATTCCGATCAGGCTCGGCATCCCAGTTACAAGACATCCTCGACAATGGTAAAACTAAACCAGCAACACCTGCCGAATGTGCCGACAAATCCCGATAGGAGCTGCACATATCTCGTTCTCAGGGCACACCGGATTGTCCAAGGTTCCGGTAGGCCAGACCAAAGTTGCCCCTGGTGGCCACCGACAGCTGACAGGTTGGACCAACACTCAGAGGAGCACTGGCCCGGGGGTTTAAATAAAGATGACCCTTGAGTCTGCGGAACCCAAGGGAAAAAGAGGCTAGGTGGAGAATGGTAAAACCAAAGTTGGGCATTGCTGGAAGAGTTTTATTCAAGGCGAACTGTCAAGGGGTTCCCATTATAACCCAACCGCGTAAGGAACGCAAAATCCGGGAACATAACACCGATATGACGGAAACTAGGGCGGCAAGAGTGGAACAAAACACTAGGCATAAGGCCGAGCCTTCCACCCTTTACCAAGTATATAGATGCATTAAGATAACAAGATAATATAGTGATATCCCAACAATAAAACATGTTCCAACAAGGAATGATCTCCAATCTTCACCTGAAACTAGCAACGCTATAAGAGGGGCTAAGCAAAGCGGTAACACAGCCAATCAACGGTTTGCTAGGACATGGTGGGTTAGAGGTTTGACATGGTAATTTGGGAGGCATGATAAGCAAGTGGTAGGTATCGTAGCATAGGCATAGCAAAAGAGCGAGCATCTAGCAAGCAAAGATAGAAGTGATTTCGAGGGTATGATCATCTTGCATGCAAAGTTGTCAGAGTTGACTTGATCCTCGTAAGAGAACTCAACGGGCTCCTCGTTCGCGAACTCGTCTCCCGGCTCTACCCAAACAAGAACAACAAGCAAACGGAACACAATTAACCTCGTGCAATGCTCAAACAACATGATGCAAACATGGTATGATATGCGGGATGCGGTATGTGATACATATGCAAGATTTGACAAGGAATGATTGAACCTGGCCTCAACTTGGAAATCCAGGAGTACCACTGGAAAGGTGAGGTGATTTCAGTTGAAATCGATATAAAGATCACTGGAATCGGATGCACGGTTTGGAAATGGCAAGCAAAACAAATATGGCACTAGTCTGCGATAATCAGCAAGTAGCCATCTACATGCATCAAGATAAATATGCTACAACATTCTAACATGAAAAAAAAATACATGGCAGGGATCCACTCATGATGCTTGACAAAAGATGAACACTGAGCTACGGCTAATTCATCCATTAACAGGTTCAAACAAGCATGGCAAAAGTGCAAACGATAACAGGTTTCAGACTTAGTGAAATTAACAAAAGTCTGGAATTTAACATCAGGAAGCACACTTTAGAGCATGAAAACTACAAGCTACAAGATCTTAACATGGAAAAGCAAGGCATGGCATGAAGCTACTCAAAGCACTTAACAAAAGACCCTTAGTGACCTTGAGCCATAAGGGATAAGAAAATACAATTACAAGCATGTGAACATGGCAAAAACATAAACAGATCTCGGACTTAGTGAAAAACTGGAGCATGCAAAACAATTAACGAGTAGGCATGTTTACGAGCTCGATGCACTCACTACAGAGCATGGCATGACAAACTAAGCATACCCATCAAGAATACATGGCATAGGAACTAGACATGGCAAGAACAACAACATAGCATGCACGGATCAATAGCAACATCCTCGGCAAAATCGCTAACAAGTCAACAATCTGCCAGGATTCACGATATAGCAAAAGTAGAGCCCGATTGACCCAAGAAGGGTGCTCCATAAATGCAAAAAAAGACATGGATGGATAGACCACCACAATTTTAACGAAACATCCTTACTGATCATCCTCAAAAGAGGCACGGATCACTAGGAAACAACATGAACATATGGCATAACGACAAAATCAGGACAAGGACTTAGTGAAAATTCTAAGTACCTGAAATCAGCATTACCGATTACGCTACTTTGCAAACTTGTGCTAGTCACCACAAATATCAAAAAATACATGGTAAGCACCTCTGTAAATATGGCATGGCATATAACAAAACACATATAGAGCTAAGGAGCATATCATGCACACATTAATCATGGCAAAAATGACAAATATCTATTTGATGAAACATATCTGGCAAATTTATCACATAGCCCTCTTCCAACAGCATTTCGGGCATCAAGATAGGCTGAAATGAAAATTATGCAATGAGATGAAATGATGTACTCGTCGAGGCGAACATTTTGATATGCTACACGCGCAAATCGGAGCTACGGATGCAGAGATACGACATGATGAAGATGGCAAAAAAATAAGGGGAGAGGGGAAAGTCAACCCAATTCCAGATCTAGGGTTCCTCGCGGGCGCGCGAACCGAGGCCGGATCTGGCGGTTACTGTTCACCGGCGCGTTGAGGTTCGCTGGAGAGGAGGGTCGTCGCCGGACTTGGCGCTCTGGTGGCCGGCCAGGGAGAGGAGGACGGAGAGGAGAGGGCCGGACTTGGACTCGGGCGGCGCGGTGGCATTTCCCCGGCGAGGAGCGGCGTCACCGGCGGGGCTCGGCGGAGGTCGGCGAGGTCGGCTCCGTCGGCGGCGATGGCGGGTGGTGGCCGGAGCTAGGAGCTCGCCGGCGCGGGTGAGGAAGAACGCGGGCGAGCGTCGCGCGGCTCGCGGTGCGCTCGGGCCCAGGACGACTCGGGCGGGCCGGCCGTGGGCTGCGGCGGGCCGCATTGGCGGGACGGCGGTGGAGGCGACGTGGCGGCCCCTGACAGGCTGCGGGCGGCGGCGGACGTTGTCCGGCCGTTCGGATTTTGTCCGGCGGCGCGGAGGACGAAGGAGACTAGGGTTAGGGGTGTTTTGACCCGAAATTTCGGGGGGAGGTCTAGTTTTATAGGTAGGAGGAGCTAGGAAGCTCCAAATGGAGTGCGTTTTTCGGCCACGCGATCGTGATCGAACGACCGAGATGATGGAGAGGGTTTGGGTGGGTTTTGGGACAAATTGGAGGGATGTTGGGCTGCAACACAAACGAGGCCTTCTCGGTCCCTCGGTTAACCATTGGAGTATCAAACGAAGTTCAAATGGCATGAAACTTGACAGGCGGTCTACCGGTAGTAAACCAAGGCTGCATGACAATTCTCGGCCCAATACGGAAATGTTTAACCCCCACACATGAAAATAGGTAGAAAGGGGCACCGGAGGAGATAGGAGCGCCGGAATGCAAAACGGACAACGGGAAAAATTCTCGGATGCATGAGATGAACACGTATGCAAATGCAATGCACATGATGACATGATATGAGATGCATGACAAAGGCAACAAAACACGGAGACAAAACCTCGAACCCGAGGAAAATAAAATAACTTAGGCCGGAAACGGCAAGAGTTGGGATACATATAAGGTAAATTACATCCGGGGTGTTACAACACTCCACCACTATGAAAGGATCTCGTCCCGAGATCTAGGACTGGAAAAACGCCGGGTACTCAGAACGGAGGTGATCCTCGCGTTCCCAGGTGGCTTCACGGTTGGAATGATGTGACCACTTGACTTTGAGGAATTTGATTGACTTATTGCGAGTCTTGCACTCAGTTTCTTCAAGAATAGCAACTAGGTGCTCACGATAAGAAAGGTCTTCTTGGAGATCAATGTCTTCGAAGTTAACGGTGCGGTCAGGGGTCTTGAAGCACTTGCGAAGCTGAGAGACATGGAACATGTCGTGCACATTTGCAAAGTTGGAGTAAAGCTCGAGTTGATAGGCGAGATCGCCTCTCTTGCTGACGATCTTGAAAGGACCCACGTATCTAGGGGCAAGCTTCCATTTGATACCGAAGCGACGAGTACCTTTCATTGGAGAGACCCGGAGGTAAACATGGTCTCCGATCTCGAAAGCCAAATCACGATGCTTACTATCATAGTAGCTCTTCTAGCGCGATTGCGCTGCTTTGAGGTTATCACGAATGACTTTGCACATTTCCTCTGCCTCTGTGATCAAGTCATTTCCAAGAAGTTGACGTTCACCGGTCTCTGATCAGTTAAGAGGAGTATGGCACTTCCTGCCATAGAGAATTTCAAATGGAGCCTTGCCCGAACTTGCTTGAAAACTGTTATTGTAGGAGAACTCGGCATATGGAAGACAATCCTCCCACTTCATGCCGAAGGAGATCACACAAGCCCTGAGCATATCTTCAAGAATCTGATTGCCACGCTCGACTTGACCGCTAGTTTGAGGATGGAAAGCTATGCTGAAGCGGATGTTGGTGCCCATGGCCTTCTGAAAAGAATCCCAAAACTTGGAGGTAAAGATGCTGCCACGGTCTGAAGAGATCACTTGTGGAATACTGTGCAGAGAGACAATTCGAGAGGTATAGAGTTCCGCCAATTGAGCTGCAGTGATAGACTCTTTGATAGGCAGAAAGTGAGCCACTTTAGTGAGTTTGTCGATGACAACGAATATAGCATCATTGCCACGCTTGGACTTTGGAAACCCAGTCACGAAGTCCATCTCAATGTGGTCAAACTTCCATTCTGGAATGGCAAGAGGTTGGAGGATACCAGCTGGCAGTTGGTGTTCTGCCTTCACTCTTCTGCAGACATCACATTCATTCACGAACTGAGCAATCTCACGCTTCATTCGAGTCCACCAATATGCCTGCTTGAGGTCCTGGTACATCTTCGTACTTCCAGGGTGGATGGAGAGGAGACAATTGTGAGCCTCGTTCATAATGACTTTACGAAGGTCACCTTTAGGCACAACAATGCGATCCTCGAAGAAGAGAGTATCCTTGTCATCAAGGCAATAGCACTTGTACTTGGGTTGACTCTTGGCAATCCCAATCTTCACCTTCTTCACCATAGCATCAAGAAGTTGAGCCTCGCGAATCTGATCTTCCAAAGTAGGAGAGACTTGAAGGTTGGCGAGGAAACCTTGAGGAACAACTTGCAGATTGAGTTTGCGGAAAGCTTCACAAAGCTCGGGTTGGTAAGGCTTGAGAATCAAACTATTGCAGTAAGCCTTCCTGCTCAATGCGCCAACAATTACATTGGCCTTGCCTGGAGTATATTCGATGCTCGGATTATACTCTTGAATCATTTCGACCCAACGAGTCTGCCTGAGGTTGAGATTAGGCTGAGTGAAGATGTACTTGAGACTCTTGTGGTCAGTGAAGATGTCCACTTTTCTTCCCAATAAGAGATGTCTCCAAGTCAAAAGAGCATGCACAACTACCGCAAACTCGAGGTCATGAGTGGGGTAGTTCTTCTCATTAGGCTTCAACTGATGAGAGGTATAGGCCACAACTTTCTTCTCTTGCATCAACACTGCACCAAGACCTTGAAGAGAGGCATCGTAGAAGACCTCGAACGGTTTGGATTCATGAGGAGTCAGAACTGGAGCAGTGATTAATTTCTCTTTCAAGGTGTTGAAAGCGATGTCACATTCAAGAGACCAAACGTACTTCACGTGCTTCTGGAGAAGGTTTGAAAGAGGCTTCGTGATCTTTGAAAAGTTCTCAACGAACCTTCGACAATAGCTTGCGAGCCCAAGGAAGTTGTGGAGTTGCTTCACGTTCTGAGGTGGTTCCCAATTCACAATTGCAGACACCTTCTCGGGATTCACCGCAATGCCCTTGGCAGAAATTATATGCCCAAGATAGAGAACCTCATCGAGCCAAAACTCGCACTTTGAAAACTTGGTGTAGAACTGATGTTCTTTGAGCTTATCCAGCACCAAACGCAAGTGCTTGGCATGATCTTCCTTGTTCTAGGAAAAGACCAAAATGTCATCGAGGTAGACCAAGACAAAATCATTTGTGTAGGGGTTGAAGATGAAGTTCATCATGCGAGAGAAAGTCGGAGGAGCGTTGACGAGGCCAAAAGACATGACAGTGTATTCATATGAACCATATCTTGTTCTGAAAGCCGTCTTGGGGATATCTTACTCATGAATTCGAATCTGGTGATAGCCCATATGGAGATCAAGCTTGGAGAATACTTGAGCACCTTTGAGTTGTTCAAACAGCTCGTTGATGTTGGGAAGTGGGTACTTGTTCTTTATAGTCTTCTTGTTCAATGAACGGTAGTCAACACAAAGTCGGTCCGTTCCATCCTTCTTCTTCACAAAAAGAACTCCACAACCCCACGAAGAAAAACTAGGTCGGATGAGACCCATACGCTCTTGTACATCAAGTTGCTTCTTCAGCTCCTTCAACTCCTCAGGTCCAAGCTTGTAAGGACGTTTGCAAACAGGCTCCGTGCCAAGCTCAAGATCGATGATGAATTCAACTGGCCGGTGCGGAGGCATTCCTGGAAGCTCTTTTGGAAAGACGTCTTGATATTCGCAAACGACTGGAATTTGAGAGATGGCATCCAGTTCACCCTTCTCATTGAGAGAAAACAGACAGATGGTATCATCACGAGCGGCAAAGACAATTACATCCTTAGACGAATGAGTCAATTGAATCTGCCTGGCAGCACAATCAAGTTGAGCCTTGTGCTTAGAAAGCCAATCCATTCCAAGAATAAGATCAATATCTGAGTCACCAAGAACCGTAGGAGAAGACAGAAACTTGTAGTCACCCAAAGTGATAGTAACATCCGGAACAATGGAGTTAGCATTCATGTGCCTACCGGGAGAGACAACTGCTATCGGTCTAGGCAAAACTTGCAAAGCCAACTCATGCTTAGATGCAAAAGGTCTTGAGATGAAACAATGTGATGCACCAGTGTCAAAAAGAACTTTTGCAGGAATATCGTTAACAGGAAGGTTACCCATGATGACATCTGACGAGTCCTCTGCCTGAGCTGCATTCATCAAGTTGACCTTGGCGTGCTTGGGGTTATGCTTGACCACAGCTATACTTGCAGATCTCACAGGAGGAGGAGGAGGAGGGAGACGCCTCTGATTGAAGCATTTGTTGGCATAGTGACCCTTCTGTTGGCACTTGTTGCACGTGACCTCCGAGAGCGGATGGTGATACGGAGCACTTGATCTTGGAGCTTGAGACGAAGTCTTGTTTTGAAAGCCAAGGTTGGGTGGGTGGGAAGATCCACCGCCACCTTTGATCTTCTGCTGATAAGGCTGGCGGAACGGAGGAGGAGGAAGCCAATACTTCTGCTACTTAGCCACTTGAGTTGAGGAAGAAGGAGTTGCATCTCTGACTCGCTTCTTGGAAGCATCGCACTTCAGTTGAGCAGTCTCTTGCTTCATTGCCATGTTGTAAAACTCATCGTACCTCTTGGGCTCAAAGAGGACAAGATCTAGCTGGATTTCTTCTCTGAGACCACCCCTGAACTGGTATATCATGCTCTTCTCGTCAGGGACGTCTTGTTTAGCAAAACGGGCGAGCTTTTGAAACATCTTGTTGTACTCGTAAACAGACATAGTGCCTTGCTTCAGGTTACGGAATTCCTCACGCTTGCTTTCAACCATGCTCTGAGGAATATGATGAGCTTTGAAGTCTTGACGGAATTCATCCCAGGTAATCACATGGCCTCCTCTGGAATCTTTGTACTGCTGAAACCATTCTGCAGCTTGGTCTTTGAGTTGGAAGGAGGCGAACTTGACAAAGTCCTCAGGCCTGACGTTACTGTACTCGAAATGCTTGCATATGTCCACGAGCCAATCATCAGCGTCTGTTGCCTCAACACAATTGCTGAAGGTCTTTGGCTGGTTAGCAAGGAACTGGTTGAGTGTAGCAAACTGATTCTGATTGTTGCCATGACCCTGGTTCCCTTGGTTGCGCTCTTGAAGAAGTTGCATGATCAGCTGCGTGTTTGCATTGGTAGCGGCCATCACAGCTTGCCATGCCTCCGGAGGTGGAGGTGGTGGTGGCGGATCAGGATTCGGAGTCGTGCGTGTTGGAGGAGCCATCCTGAAGAGATTGACATCCGTTAGCACATTGACAAACAAATTATTGAAGCTGAATCAAACGGGTTGAAATTGCAACATAAAGTCTTCACATCTGAACCAAATGAACGAATGCATTCCGATCAAAATGGTCACATATCCATAAATTGAGAAGCCACTTAGAATTGAGGTAGAAGAAAAACAACAAGGTACGGAACAAGAACGAATACTCGGTAAGGATCACCCAATCTCAAACCAAATATCCATGGAAGAAGAACTAGAGCTACAAGAATTCCCACCTATGAAACTCCCGAACCTTTCTGGTTATGCAATCAGGTGTTGGGGATACAGGGGAAGCATAATATCTCACCCAAATCTAGCAAATCCTACATCCAGCTGTATCCATCCTTCAACACATAACCGAGAAACCATCGGAAATCATTTACCTCAACCTTCGAAAAGCATCCGTTATACAAGTTATGGCAATACTCCTGAACTCCCGCCCCAGTACTCGGTGGCGTCGAGGTTATTCACCAACAACTGCATTAAAGAGATTTTCGATGTCGGCGAAACTCAGGTATTCCAGAATCTCAACGATAAAATTGTGACGACAACACCTCAGAGCTCAACTCCCCGGGACACTGCCACAACCCCTAAATGACAGGAGGCACCAAGAACAATGTTCTCGTCACAAATCGATCGGAACGATTCCAAGATACCCGCGTGATCCTAAAAAAATTTAGTGAAATTTGAGAAGAGAAGAGTCAAAACTCTACGCCAGGATGCCTCACCAGAGCGATGAAGGGACTGGGGAGTAAAAAGAATTCCTAAACTCTCTGATATATAAATCCTAAATGACTCAAAACATTTTTCTAGACTCAACAACGTCAACGATTCGATCAAGCAGGGGGCACCTAAGGTCGGGGAAGGCTCTGATTACGGCTATATCTCCTACGTGTCGAAGCACGACTTAGAGGCATAACCGCATTGAAGCAATGTCGCAAGTAAGGTAATCTTCACAACAACCCATGTAAATAGATAAAAGGGGAAAAGGTACATAGTTGGCTTACACTTGCCACGTCACACAAATACATGAATAACATTACAATCATCCAATCAACTCATGGTCCGACTACGGTACCAAAATAAAGATCAACCCCCACGTGCGACAAAGTCCCCGATCGCCCCAACTGGGCACCACTACTGATCATCTGGGAAAGACACATAGTAACGATGAGAGTCTTCATCGAACTCCCACTTGAGCTCAAGCGCATCGTCTAGAGCGGTATCATCGGTCCCTGTATCTGGTTTTGGAAGTAATCTATGAGTCACGGGGACTCAGCAATCTCGCACCCTCGCGATCAAGACTATTTAAGCTTATAGGTAAAGGCAAGGTAATATGTGGACCTGCAGCAAGCGACTAGAATATATGGTGGCTAACCTGTTCGCAAAAGAGAGCGAGAAGAGAAGGCAAAGCATGAACGAAGAACTATGATCAAGAAGTGGTCCTATAACAATCTACGTCAAGCATTACTCCAACACTGTGTTCACTTCCCGGACTCCGCCGAGAAGAGACCATCACGGTAACACACGTGGTTGATTCATTTTAATTAAGTTAAGTTTCATGTTATCTACAACCGGACATTAACAAATTCCCATCTGCCCATAACCGCGGGCACGGCTTTCAAAAGTTTAAATCCCTGCAGGGGAGTCCCAACTTAGCCCGTCACAAGCTCTCACGGTCAACGAAGGATATTCCTTCTCCCGAGACATTCCGATCAGGCTCGCCATCCCGGTTACAAGACATCCTCGACAATGGTAAAACTAAACCAGCAACACCGGCCGAATGTGCCGACAAATCCCGATAGGAGCTGCACATATCTCGTTCTCAGGGCACACCAGATTGTCCAAGGTTTCGATAGGCCAGCCCAAAGTTGCCCCTGGTGGCCACCGGCAGCTGACAGGTTGGACCAACACTCAGAGGAGCACTGGCCCGGGGTTTAAATAAAGATGACCCTTGAGTCCGCGGAACCCAAGGGAAAAAGAGGCTAGGTGGCGAATGGTAAAACCGAAGTTGGGCATTGCTAGAAGAGTTTTATTCAAGGCGAACTGTCAAGGGGTTCCCATTATAACCCAATCGCGTAAGGAACGCAAAATCCGGGAACATAACACCGATATGACGGAAACTAGGGCGGCAAGATTGGAACAAAACACTAGGCATAAGGCCGAGCTTTCCACCCTTTACCAAGTATTTAGATGCATTAATATAACAAGATAATATAGTGATATCCCAACAATAAAACATGTTCCAACAAGGAACGATCTCCAATCTTCACATAAAACTAGCAACGCTATAAGAGGGGCTAAGCAAAGCGGTAACACAGCCAATCAACGGTTTGCTAGGACATGGTGGGTTAGAGGTTTGACATGGTAATTTGGGAGGCATGATAAGCAAGTGGTAGGTATCGTAGCATAGGCATAGCAAAAGAGCGAGCATCTAGCAAGCAAAGATAGAAGTGATTTCGAGGGTATGATCATCTTGCCTACAAAGTTGTCAGAGTTGACTTGATCCTCGTAAGAGAACTCAATGGGCTCCTCGTTCGCGAACTCGTCTCCTGGCTCTACCCAAACAAGAACAACAAGCAAACGGAACACAATCAACCTCGTGCAATGCTCAAACAACATGATGCAAACATGGTATGATATGCGGGATGCGGTATGTGATGCATATGCAAGATTTGACAAGGAATGATTGAACCTGGCCTCAACTTGTAAATCCAATAGTGCCACTGGAAAGGTGAGGTGATTTCGGTTGAAATTGATATAAAGATCACCGGAATCGGATGCACGGTTTGGAAATGGCAAGCAAAACAAATATGGCACCGGTCTGCGATAATCAGCAAGTAGCCATCTACATGCATCAAGATAAATATGCTACAACATTCAAACATGACAAAAAAATACATGGCAGGGATCCACTCATGATGCTTGACAAAAGATGAACACTGAGCTACGGCTAATTCATCCATTAACAGGTTCAAACAAGCATGGCAAAAGTGCAAACGATAACAGGTTTCAGACTTAGTGAAATTAACACAAGTCTGGAATTTAACATCAGGAAGCACACTTTAGAGCATGAAAACTACAAGCTACAAGATCTTAACATGGCAAAGCAAGGCAGGGCATGAAGCTACTCAAAGCACTTAACAAAAGACCCTTAGTGACCTTGAGCCAAAAGGGATCAGAAAATACAATTGCAAGCATGTGAATATGGCAAAAATATAAACAGATCTCAGACTTAGTGAAAAACTGGAGCATGCAAAACAGTTAACGAGTAGGCATGTTTACGAGCTCGATGCACTCACTACAGAGCATGGCATGACAAACTAAGCATACACCCATCAATAATACATGGCATAGGAACTAGACATGGCAAGAACAACAACATAGCATGCACGGATCAATAGCAACATCCTCGGCAAAATCGCTAACAAGTCAATAATCTGCCAGGATTCACGATATAGCAAAAGTAGAGCTCGATTGACTCAAGATAGGGTGCTCCATAAATGCAAAAAAAAGACATGGATGGATAGACCACCACAATTTTAACAAAACATCCTTACTGATCATCCTCAAAAGAGGCACGGATCACTAGGAAACAACGTGAACATATGGCATAAAGACAAAATCAGGACAAGGACTTGGTGAAAATTCTAAGTACCTGAAATCAGCATTACCGATTACGCTACTTTGCAAGCTTGTGCTAGTCACCACAAATATCACAAAAATACATGGTAAGCACCTCTGTAAATATGGCATGGCATATAACAAAACACATGTAGAGCTCAGGAGCATATCATGCACACATTAATCATGGCAGAAATGACAAATATCTATTTGATGAAACAGATCTGGCAAATTTATCACATAGCCCTCTTCCAACAGCATTTCGGGCATCAAGATAGGCTGAAATGAAAATTATGCAATGAGATGAAATGATGTACTCGTCGAGGCGAACATTTTGATATGCTACACGCGCAAATCGGAGCTACGGATGCAGAGATACGACATGATGAAGATGGCAAAAAAATAAGGGGAGAGGGGAAAGTCAACCCAATTCCAGATCTAGGGTTCCTCGCGGGCGTGCGAATAGAGGCCAGATCTGGCGGTTACTGTTCACCGGCGCGTTGAGGTTCGCTGGAGAGGAGGGTCGTCGCCGGACTTGGCGCTCCGGTGGCCGGCCGGGAAGAGGACGGAGAGGAGAGGGCCGGACTTGGACTCGGGCGGCGCGGTGGCACTTCCCCGGCGAGGAGCGGCGTCGCCGGCGAGGTCGGCTCCATCGGCGGCGATGGCGGGCGATGGCCGGAGCTAGGAGCTCGCCGGCACGGGTGAAGAAGAACGCGGGCCCAAGGCGGCTCGGGCGGGCCGGCCGTGGGCTGCGGCGGGCCGCGTCGGCGGGACGGCGGTGGAGGCGACATGGCGGCCCCTGACAGGCTGCGGGCGGCGGCGGACGTTGTCCAGCCGTCCGGATTTTGTCCGGCGGCGCGGAGGACAAAAGAGACTAGGGTTAGGGGTGTTTTGACCCGAAATTTCGGGGGGAGGTCTAGTTCTATAGGTAGGAGGAGCTAGGAAGCTACAAATGGAGTGCGGTTTTTGGCCATGCGATCGTGATCGAACGACCGAGACGATGGAGAGCGTTTAGGTGGATTTGGGCCAAATTAGAGGGATGTTGGGCTGCAACACAAACGAGGCGTTCTCGGTCCCTCGGTTAACCCTTGGAGTATCAAACGAAGTCCAAATGGCACGAAACTTGACAGACGGTCTACCGGTAGTAAACCAAGGCTGCATGACAAGTCTCGGTCCAATCCGGAAATGTTTAACCCCCACACACGAAAAAGAGGTAGAAAGGGGCACCGAAGGAGATAGGAGCGCCAGAATGCAAAACGGACAACGGGGAAAATGCTCGGATGCATGAGACGAACACGTATGCAAATGCAATGCACATGATGACATGATATGAGATGCATGACAAAGGAAACAACACACGGAGACAAAAACTCGAACCCGAGGAAAATAAAATAACTTAGGCCAGAAATGGCAAGAGTTGGGATACATATAAGGTAAATTACATTCGGGGTGTTACATTTTTTCACGAAAAAACCGCACCAGGAGCACTGTTTTATTTTCAAAATAGGCACGACTGTGCCTTTAGTGGAAGCAAATCCGTGTCTTCACGAGAAGTAAACCCATGCCCCTCGCAGAAGGAAAAAACATTTTCTTTGTTTCTGAGAGGGCAAATTCATGCCTCAATGAGAAGTAAATCCGTGTCTCTCGCGGAAGGAAAAAACATTTTCTTTGTATATCCTTTTTTGTGTTGCCTTTTTCGTTTTTTTGTTGCGTCCACATGCGGCATCTGACACCTAGACCACATGATCTTTTGCAATTCTAAGAAACCATGATCTTTCCATATTTTTATTTTTAATTATTATCATAGTAGATTCTTGGAATAACCAACTATAAATGTGTTTTCCCAATGTAGTTCTGATACTCAAAAATAGC
Organism: Triticum aestivum; assembly: GCF_018294505.1. Lineage (NCBI taxonomy): Eukaryota > Viridiplantae > Streptophyta > Magnoliopsida > Poales > Poaceae > Triticum > Triticum aestivum. The sequence continues at coordinate 484,543,375 of NC_057809.1, read as the reverse complement.
AGCACACATGTTTAGCACAGTATAGGACATGGGAAAGAGCTGGGACATGGGCAGAAGAGTTTCATGTTTATCACTCGACAAGCAACTATAAGTTTTCTCGACAACAACTACATGTCTTCAACGCGACTGTAATTTGGTGGTGTTCTCGTCAAAGGGAGAGGGTAGTTGCATGTTTGCACTAGGCACGCAACTGCATGTCTTCAATACGACTGTAATTTGGTGGTGTTCTCGTCGAAGGGAGAGGGTAATTGCATGTCCACACTAGGCATGCAACTGCATGTGTTGCCCTTGACTGAAACTGCATGTCTTCAACATGACTATAATTTGGTGGTGTTCTCATTGAAGGGAGAGGCCAGTTGCATGCCTACACTAGGCACGCAACTGCAAGTGTCGCCCTAGACTGCAACATGTCGTCAATGTGACTATAATTTGGTGGTGTTTTTGTTGGAGGGGAGAGGGCATTTGCATGTCTGCAATAGGCACACAACGGTAAGTGTCGCCTCCAACTTTTTTGGTGGTGTTTTTGTTTGGGGAGGGCAGCCACTAGGCACATAACTATAAGTGTCATCCCTGATTGTAACTCCGAGGTTCTTTGTCAGGAGTGGCAGTTGCATGTCTACCACTAGGCATGCAACTACAAGTGTCACCCCGGCTGCAACTGCATGTCTTCAACTCAACGGCAACTCTGCTGTATTTTAGTTGGGGAGGTGGGGCAGTTGCATGTGTGTCACTAGGCACACAACTGCAAGTCTCGCCCTGACTGCAACTTTGAGGTGTTTTTGTCAAGAGTGACAGTTGCACGTTTGCCACTAGGCATGCAACTTCAAGTATCACCCTTGACTGCAACTGCTTGTATTTAGTCTAACTTTAATTATACGATGTTTTGCCAGGTTTTTTTTTTGCATGTCTATCACTAGGCATGGAATTGTAAGTATTACCACTAATTGCAACTATGTGGTGGTTTTATCGGGAAGGTGGGGCAGTTGCATGTGTGCCACTAGGCACACAACTGTAAATGTTGCTCCTCACTACAACCTTGAGATGTTTTTGTCAGGAGTGGTAGTTGCATGGCTGCCACTATACATGCAAATTGCAAGTGTCACCTCTGACTGCAACTGCATGTCTTCAATGCAACTACAATTCTGTGGTGTTTTTTTGGGAAGGGGCAATTGCATGTATGCCACTAGGCATGCAATTGTAATTATTGCCTCCGACTACAGCTATGTGGTGTTTTTGTAGGGGGGCGAGGGTTAGTTGCATCCCTGTCACTAGACACGCAACTACAAGTGTCGCCCCAGACTGCAACTTCAAGTGTCGCCCCTGGCTGCAACTTCATGCCTTCCACATGACTAGAACTCAGTGGTGTTTCATAGGGTGGAGGGGGGCAATTGCATGTCCTCCACTAGGCACGCAATTGCATATGTCGACACCAACTACAATAGCATGTCTTCAACATAACTGCAACTCCGTGTTGCTTTGTGTGTGGTAGGGGGAGTGAGGACGGAGCTTGCATGTCCTTTTTTCTCCAATTTCATGTTAACCCTTGACATGTAACTCTCTCGGCTGCGGCCAGTTACATGTCCACCATCGGTTGCACACAGGTCGACCGTCCACACTTGCATGTCCGTGGGACACACACTCACTTACATTGTCTTTTTTTCATTTTTGTTTACTTTTAAGTGTGTTTTTTGTTACATGGAAAAAAATTGAAATACATTTTTTAAGCATGATAATGAGAGAAACAAAGAGAGAGCGAGATGGTATGGAGAGTAGGAATGAAATTATATTTTGCATTTTTCATTTTTATTATTTTATATTTTGTTATAAAATATATTTTTATACAATTCAAACCTTTTTCTGAAAAGTGATGAGAGAAAAAACAAAGCAAGGGGGTACACATAGAAGAAAGCAGGAGTACACATAGAAGAGAAGGGGTACACGTGACGTGCGATGTGAAAGAGGAAAAACAATGGGTCGATCTTCAGGCCCATGTAACAGTTGCAAGTCAGGGTAGCAAACATACACCTGTGCTACACCAAGTCCTGGAACAGGCAGATGATACACACGCACCTGCAGGCTCCTGATGTTTCGGTTATCCTAAATATTCCTCTGAGTTCACGAAATGTTAGTGATAGCTGGGCCTGGCATTATGATCGGAAAGGAATTTTTTCAGTTCGGTCCGTGTTGTGGAATAATCACGGCATATGTCCTAGTGAAAGGACTTAGTCGTGGAGCCATCGCAACTAGGAAGCTTAAAGGGGTTAATCGGGACAAAGGACATGAGAGGTTTATACTGGTTCGGCCCCTTGCGGTGAAGGTAAAGCCTAGTCCAGTTGATGTGGTATTGCTAGGTTTCGATGACCAAGGAGCAAAATACGCTAGCTTGGCTTCTCAATCTGTTGTTTCTTACCCTAAGCCGCCACCGGGTCGTCTCCTTATATACACGGGTTGACGCCTGGCGACCTACAGAGTCCCGGTCGGCTCATATAACGTGTCCGGCTCGGTGACTTCCTTTACATGCCTTTCTTTACAAGTCTTTCTTACACATGGTGGTTTACAATCACAGGCCTCAAGCCGCCTCTGGGCTTGGGCCTACTAAAAGTCTTATACTAAACCATCGCCTTGTATATTTACTGAGCTTCTTTTAGTAACCCGCCATTAGGATTGACCCGGCCCCTCCTGGGCGGGTCATACCTGGTAGTCATATTCCCAACATTAGGTATCAGGTTGATTTGAACTTTGTTTCTTGTCAACCTCCAACACTTAGTCGAAATCCATCTTCTGCTGTTTGTAAAAGCTCTATAACCCGCCATGACATCATCTTCAGAAAATTTGGAAAAACGCCACGACGTCATCTTCAACAGATCATTATCTTAAATGTTTTCCGAAAATCAAGGCTTCCATTTAGCTGGATAATCATTACTTTGGTCTCCCTCGATTTTTGTGTCTGCCCGTTCACTTGTCCCCTTATAAATAGGCTCGGCCAGTCCTTCCTCTTTCTTCTTGTTCTTCCTTCCATCGCCACCACTCTGCCTCTCAAGCCCCGTCGTCGCCGCAGCGCTCACCATCTTCCTCAACGTTGGCCGCTGCATCGCCTTGAGTTCGTCCAAAGAACGGCGGCGATCCTCCGCAGTAGCTGCGCATCCGTAAGCTCTTGCCTTTTCACCCCTTAAATCTGCATTAGGGTTCTCGAGTTCTCTTTCCTGTGTTCTTCGCTGTTCGTCATAGATTCATTGCAACTTCTCTACCGCACCCTCTTTTGATCTAAAAGTAGTGCAGAATTTATGCGATAGCTGTTTCTCATCCATTTTAGACACTAGCAGATCCCCTTCTCTTGTACAAATGCCTCCTTAAAACTGACGAACTCCTCTATGCTCTTTTTTTAGGTCTAACTTTATTTTTCTTTTCTGAACCATTTTCATCCAAAATAATAGCCACATCTTGGGAAACTTGTTTGTCTCAACACTTAGCCAATTCTGACTCAAGCAACCTTTGAATATTTTCAGTCATGGCGGCTTATGACCCCGACTCATTTTTCCTTTACATGTCATTAGCCCTTACTTAAGCCGCCATTACTCATCTGTATTATAATCATGAACCTGTAACTCCGCCAATAAATTGAACCGGCAAATTGCTTTCTTTTCAGCTTGCCCTTTCTTCATCATGTCGTCAAAAGCGCCAACAGTCTGCAACTGGGTCCCTTCCACAGTTACTGAGGATACCTTGAAAGAATTTGCCACCATTGGTTTTTTGCCAGAGAAAAACATTATGTCTTATCGTGCTCCTGACCCGGACGAAGAACGGCCTCAGCCCAAAGACGGTGAAGTTATCGTTTTCGCTGATCACATGAACCGGGGCTTCTCACCACCCGGCTCAAAATTCTTCCGAGATGTTTGAAAGGACCACGATGTCGCCCAGAGGGGGGTGAATAGGCGTTTTAAAATCTTTTACGGATTTGGCTATATCCTAATGCGGAAATAAACTAAGCGGATACTTTTCAAGCACAAATCCTAAATATACTAGGCTCACTAAGTGCACCAGCAATTTAGGATAAACAAGATGAGAACAACGAGGATATGAGTAAGCACAAGTAAGTCAAACAAACTTACTTAATGTATATCACGAGATATGGAAATGAATAATACACACAACCACAAGTAAGAAATACAAGCTTACACAAATTGTATCACAATATATGGAATTGAATGATACAGGCAAACTCAAGTAAGCACTACAAGCTTACACAAGTTATGTCACAAGATATGGAAATGAATGTTACAAGCTAGCAATTCACACTAAGCATAAGATAGAACAATAGTAGAAAGTATGAATTTCAAATATAAAGTGTAGGCCTAAATAATCTCTTCAAGGGAATGGCCAACACAATATAATGAGGACAACAAGATATAGTGAATGCACGGTCAAGTGACCAAAGTAAACCACAAGTAAGGAGTTAGGATTAGGGATAACCAAAGTCACGAAGACGAGGTTGTATCCCGATGTTCACTTCCTTGGAGGGAAGCTAGTCACTGTTAGAGAGGTGGATGTTACCACGAAGGCACACCAACGCCACGAAGGCTCACTCTATTCTCCTTGAGATATCACCACGAAGGCCATTCTCATCCACTAGTGGTAGACCTTGAGGCGGCCTCCAAACCTTCACAAACTTTCCAGGGGAGAAATCATAAGTTGATTCCTCACCGGAGCACTCCTACCACCTAGGAGTCTCCAACCTCCAAGAGTAACAAGAACAAAGGGGAAATGCTCAAGACTTGCTCAAATCACGAATTCCTTTGGTCAAGAGAGGGAGAGGGAGTGGATCTATCACTTGATTGGAAAAACTCTCAAGAACTCTCACGAATCTCTCCGGGATCTAAGATTTGGTGTGGGAGAAGTGAGAGGGAGACACTTGTGTTCTTGGGGCGATTTGGGATCAAGTGGTCAACCCTCTACCGGATTAGTAGAGGGATATATATAGAGGGCCTAGAAAACTAGCCGTTTGTGAGTAACTGACAGCGCCGGGCCGGACATCCGGGCAAGTGCCGGACATCCGGTGGGGACAACCAACATATGAAAACAGGCTCTGGAATTTGCGGGCCAGATTTCCGAGAGGATCCCGGACATCCGGGGCGACCCGGAAGCCCGGACATCCGGCCAAGTCCCGGATGTCTGGCCATTAAAAAAACAGCAGGAACCCCAAAACTGAGACATGCATAACTTTCACATCCGGACTCCGATTTTGATGATCTTGGGCTCGTTTTGAAGCTATGGAAAAGCTCCAGGTCCTCACATAGAGAACCACCCAAGTTAAGCCAAAATGGAGGGTAAAAAGCATGCAAGGGTTATACATATACTTTGGGGAACCTAGTTGGCTTTAGATTTTCTTTTGAGATATGTAGGCATATTGTATTTGTATTGGATAGGAGTGAAATATGCCTATGTTGGAATATGATGTGAGAAGAATAGAAATAGATGATGTTGACTTGAGAAAATCCAGCACTTATCCCTTTGATTAGCTCTTAATAGTGCGGGATCCCTATAACTCAAGAATCATAAAAGAACTATACTAGATAGCTACCGGAAACTCATTCTTGAGCATATATCCTTTTCGATGGTCATCGATCCTCACATCTAAAGCCAAAGGAACTAATACCTTTGACTAGAGCCTTTCACTTGAGCTTTATATTGATGTTTCTTCATGGCTCAAGTTGAAGGCAAGACATTGGAGAAGTCTTCAAGTAGCTCCCCCATGCACAATGTGGAAAGCTTTACTTTGCATTCATCTTTACTTGTCCATCAGCATTAATTACTTGATGACATACTTTGATGAGCACCAAGCTTTCTTATAAGCACCAAGCTCATGAGAATTACCTAACCCACATAACATAAACAACACATAGTATGGGTTACTACACAAAGCGCAATCGATAAGTTCTTACCATACCACAAGATCTCATGTGGCACATGATATGCGCTTGTGTGTTGACCATTTTAGATGTCAAACTTTGATCTTTATCTTGGTCAACATTTATCTTTGCTGCATTGCATTCTTCACTATGCTTCATTTCTTCAAGACATAATAACCAATATCTCAATTCACCATGACCATATCAAGTTTCTCCTTGAATATCATATTGGACATCATTTTTTTGTTCTCATGCTCCAACATAGTATCTTGAGAGGCACAATGAATTCTTCACTTGAATTACTTGCTTCAAGACATAATAATCCATGACTCAACATATGAGCTCATATTGATCCTATCTTCAAGCATATGTAGAATTATTCTCTTTAATCATTCTCCCAATATCTTGGTCCATCATGGTTCAACCCATAAGCCTTGATGCATGCACAACAATATGTATATGGCATTCATTTTGAATCCATTCTATCTCCTTCTTGCATCACCATGGAACAAACATCCTTTAGTTCATCCAATATTCTTCATGCATTGGAAATGGAACTTTCCTTCAAATGTATAACTCAATGCAAACATTAGTCCATTAGGATTGTCATCAATTACCAAAACCACACATGGGGACTACATGTACTTTCAATCTCCCCCATTTTGGTAATTGATGACAATCTCAACAAGAGAGTTTATATAATGAATTTTAACACAAGTATGCAATTTACCGGAGGATAAATTGTATACTTGAGATAGTATTGATAGAATCAAGTGTCACAAAGATACTTGAGTTTATCAGGCTTAGTGTACTAACATCGAAACTCTCAGCAAGAGGGTTTATATGATGAATTTTAACACAAGTATGCAATTTACCGGAGGATAAATTGTATACTTGAGATAGTATTGATAGAATCAAGTGTCACAAAGATACTTGAGTTTATCACGCTTAGTGTACTAACATCGAAACACTACAAAAGTATTTGATGTTAGTGGAACCACAATATATAGAGCAAGCTCCCCCACAATATATGCATGTGTGAATGAACTTTGGATTTCCTTGCATATATTGGTTGGAATACACTAGGTGGAGTTTTCTCTATATATTCATTCACGCAACAAACATATATAACCAGGGTAGATAAGCATGAGTGACAACAAGCACTTACAAAAATACTTATCTTAAACCCTCTAAACTTCTCCCCCATTGGCAACAAATGCCAAAATGGATGAAAAAATCTAGATGACTAATATAGTATGAGTTCCTACTTAATGTGTGCATATCGCAAAAATGTGAGTGAAATCAAATGCACATATTCAATGATGAAAAATTTGAGGAGCTCAACCCATATTTAGGATCTAGAATGCAACAAGATAGTATGATATGAAAATAAGATTAAACATGGGAGGAAATATTCAAAAGATCCAAAGAACATATTTTGGACAAGATAAAATAGGAATATCCAATGTGATCATCATGTCAAGTATGGTCCAAAATACATCCAAAACACATGAGTGCGCAAGGATATATGCAATGCATATAAGCACTCACGACACAACCTCTTACCGAAGCCACACCACACAAAGTGGATGGCAAGGAATAAATGATATCAAGGAAATATATGAACTTTCTTATGTATAAAACTTTCTAAGTGGCCAATAATAATCATGATATGTATCCACAAAGAAACCCGTATACACAAAAAAGGTTGTAATTGATAAGAACATGATATCCGCGGGTGAATCCACTATTATACAACTTCAAGCCTAGCATAAGAGCAAGGCACATTGCACAAAGTATTAATAAATTGATCTCATTTGCATAACACAAAGTGACGCAAGATCAAAAGATCTGACGAGCCAGAAGGATAAAAGAATATTATGATTTGAGCAAAGGAGTGTTCTAAGGAAAATAGAGAAGCTCCCCATGATTTGTGCACTATTTAGATTTTTTTATTTGGATACAAGTCCACAAAATAGGATCATCACTCCCCCAAAATCAATAGGAACACAAAGAAATTGCAAGCAAGCATAGGTAACAAAAGAAGCCTAGCAATTGCAACAAACATGTGGTTGAGCAACATGTAAATGAGGCAACCTAATAATAGGCACAACCAAAATGATGTGTGTGAGTCACGTCAAAGCACTTGAGAAGACTAATATAAGGACGAGAATTAAGCATCAACATAGTCTTGAGTAAATGAGATTCAAGGTTCCAGACATGTCCTTCCCACATGCACGAACTTAAGCAAGTGACACACACATCAAGCAAATGGGTTTCACAAGCTCACTAATAGCAAATTAAAAATCAAAGCTTGTGACAACCCATGGTGAAGATAGGAAATAATAGGCTTGTCAAGACAAGCACGAGGACAACAAACTTCACCAAACATGAGTGGACTAAGATGCAAAGAGGTAAGACACACACTCATACAACGAATGCTTCCACGGAGCCACCAAAGATATAAAAAGAGAATGAAATGATGGACATGAAAGAATAGGTATATCAACTAGAGATGTAACTTCTCTCGCGTGCATAAGATTCTAGGTAAATGACATATATATATATATATATATATATATATATATATCCACAAAGAAGGAAGTACACATGAAACAATTACAAAAGGAAAGAATAAGATATCCAAACGGGAGTTATAAAATATACCAATGAGATCTTTGCTTGAAAGCATAGCACATGGCTTAATATTATCTTATTGTATGTTAATGAACTCCAAACACACAACCATCAAACACATCAAAACTAGCAACAAGAGATCATTGTTGGGATGCTTTGAGAGAGGAAACAAGTATCACCGGAATGAGTTAATAAATTCATGCCATGATGCAACCTACACAAGGTTGACCCCCTTTCTATATATAGGCATGAAGTAAATACTTGTTACCGAGATAGCATTGGTATGAGTCATAGATCAATAAAATGTCCAAGCTTGGCTCTAATTTCCTCATAGTGCCACCACCTTGATGAATAAGCCAATCACCCAATGCTTCTCAAATGTACCTAAAACATTTTAAGTACAATATGGTCCCCAAATTTATTGTGTCTGAAGTAGTTAGCATAACTACAACACATAGGGTAAAACCACTTAAGTATGTGCATATCGATATGATTTTGAATTTCATGCACATCTTAGCTATTAAGAATTTGATGGATTTACCATATATATATATATATATATATATATATATATATATGGGATCAAATAAAGCAAACAAGGCGTGCGAATTTACACATAGTAACTATGCATGCACATGCCTACCAAAATCTAGGGAGATACAAAATGGAAAAATGAACGCATAACCATTAATACTTCCAATAACATCACTAGTCATTCATGTTGTCCAAAATAAATCAAAGCGACAAATCAACATATGATAGCACACAAAGTTCAACATATGCACAAAGGAAAACCAATGAGCATATAAGATATGCATTGCACACATACTCATAGGAATATCTCACTCAAGTAGATATAGGATACTGTAGACAATGAGATGACAAACTCCCATAACTCCATACAAACCAATACGATGAACTCGAGCAAATGGCATTTCGAGTTATCATTCAACATAGAATCCACATAAGTACATGATCATCTATACTAACACAAGCATAACATGAGAGTTTAGAAATAAACACAATGCTTGGATAGTATATTATTAACATTCCAATTAGATAGATCATCATGCAAATCAACAATTGGAGTATCTTTAATCAAACGATTTTCCGAATATGATTTTGAAGATAACCATGGGAAAAATCGCAAAAGAATGCCATATATAAACAAGGCATTGCATGCCACAAAGATATAAGATAATCTCAAATATATTATAGGTGGCATCCCATAATTGTTCACATTTAGCAAGGATTGTGATATGCACAAAGCATATCACTCCCCCCATAATGTGGTGATCCATTAATATCTCAAAAGAGCCCAATAAGATGCAACTAAAATGCAATGAAGGCTCGAGACTACACACACAAATATATGACGTGCATTGCAACCTACACATGCTACATAACACAAATCAAACATATTAGGAGACACAACATATACAAACATATGCTAGGTACAAAACCTAAACATGCATGGGGCTAGTAACTTTCAATGTAGACAATATAAATACAAGTTACCGCCACAAGGAGCATTGGAATCACAAATATGATGATAATTCATTTGACTTGGTTTGAACCATAATGAATGGTGAGAATAATTTTTATTCATGAACTAGCCAAGTCTCCAATGCCCTCCACACACCTATTGATCAAGTTTGAGCTCGATGGTCCCCAACCACGTTGGGTCCTAAGAAGTTAGTAACAATAGGCTTAGCAACCCAAACGGTATTATCCACTTTCAAACCACTTTGGGCACCAACATACTTGGCAAACATATTACCATCAATATCCTTCCTAAGTGAATAATGATCATTGATAATTGGAGGCTTAGAGATGTTACCGTTGGGACATGATGAAGCTATGTGTCCCTTCTTACGACAAATATAGCAACATGTACTCCTCCTTCTCTTCTTCTTTACTTTCTCAACTTGGGAAGTAATAACATGTTTCATCATGGATAGTGGCCGTTCTTCAACTTGAGGTTGAACTTGAGATTGAGCTTGAAGCCGCTTCCCATGTAGCTTCCCTTTATAAGCCCTTTTCTTCAATGGACAAGATCTCACGTGATGTCCAACCTTTTTGCACTTAAAGCAAGAAATGTTGGACTCGTTCTTGGCTTCGTCTTGCCCCCTTTTCTTGTTCATGGATTTCTTCTTGTTGGAGTGAAAACTATGTCCATCATTGCACTTTTCCAAGTCTTTCTTCAAACTAGTAACTTGGGCCTTGAGCTCATTAATTTCCTCTACATGGTTAGTTTCAAGACTAGAAACAAGAGGACTAGTGGAAGTAGAAACTTCATGGTTAGAGCAACAAGACAAGGTAAGAAATTCATCATGAGGTGTATCAATATCATGTAGAGAGGAATTGCAAGGACTAGCACATGGAAATAAGGCATTTTGAGTAGAAGATGTGCTAATATCCACATGAGACTCACACGATTTTACCTTCGTGAACATAGCCTCATGAGCTAACTTTAGCCCATCATGAGAGATTAGAAGATCCTCATGAGTGCCCGAGAGCTTTTCATAACTTTCTTCCAATTTCCCATAATTGCTAGTTAGCAAATCAAGTTGAGTCCTTAGCTCAACATTTTCTTTCAACATCGGTGCTTCACACAAGATAGAGTTAGTAGCACAATCATCATTATCAATATGCGAGGAGCATGTAGAAACTAGAGACTCCGCATGAGTAGCTTGAAGTTCCTCATGAGACTTAGAGAGTTTGGTGAGCTCTCCTTTGACATTCTTGTAGCCAAGGTCAAGGTGCTCAAAATCCTCTTTAAGTTTACAATGAGTAACTTCAATCTCTTCTTTTAAAGACCTCAAGTCACTAAGACATTGATGAGCCTTAGCAAGTTCATGTTCAAGTTGTTCACTTTTCGCTTGCTCGTTAAGAAATAAGTCATTACGTTTTTGAAAGCAAGCAAGAACATCTTGGAACCTTTTATAAGTGTTACCTTTAGCTCTATGAAGAGTTTTCCCAATCTCATAGAGATTTTGAGTCAAGTCATCATCATCATCCTCATTACAACTATTATCATTATCACTAAGAGAAGATGATACCTCGTCATTACCTCTTGCCATGAGGCACATGTGAACAAAGGGGGTGATGATGATTCTTTTGGAGAAGAGGGTTCTTCATCAATCAAGCATGCCTCATCTTTCTTGATTTCCTCTACATGGCTAGTCATAGAACAACTAGAGGAAACCAAATCATTTCTATCATGGCAACATGGGAGATCAAGCATATCATTAGAAATGAGCTTACCACCATCATCACAAGATATTTCTTCACTCACCTTGTCATTACCTTGTGGCACGCCACATGATGGTGAAGTGGAAGATATTGAAGTGTCCAAGTAATTGGAGGTGGAAGCAATATAGAGTTCTTCATGATTTAAAAATGTGGAGAAATCCTCCATTAACTCCCCGAAAAGAATATTGTCTTCATCAATATTGGACCCACCGTATGTATCTTCAAGTTTGGTCCAAGCCTCATGAGCCGACTTGCAAGTCAAGATTTCCTTAAACACTTCGAAGGATATAGCTTGGTGAATGGCACTAAAAACTTGACTATCAAGATGCATATCCTCAAGTGATGGAGATTGTCCATCCTTTAGATTTGAATCCCCTACAACAACAATCCGCAAAGCATTTGGACCCATGGCCCGAAAGTGACAAATCATGTGTAATCTCCACATAATATAATTTGTGCCATTAAAACAAAATGTGTCATCGTGCACTAGTTCACTAGTCAACATTGTTACTCTCTAGGCGGTGAAGCCTAATAAGGAGAGACCGAGCTCTGATACCAATTGAAAGGACCATGATGTTGCCTAGAGGGGGGTGAATAGGCGTTTTAAAATCTTTTATGGATTTTTCTATATCCTAATGCGGAAATAAACTAAGAGGATACTTTTCAAGCACAAATCCTAAATATACTAGGCTCACTAAGTGCACCAACAACTTAGGATAAACAAGATGAGAACAACGAGGATATGAGTAAGCACAAGTAAGTCACACAAACTTACTCAATGTATATCACGAGATATGGAAATGAATAATACACACAACCACAAGTAAGCAATACAAGCTTACACAAATTGTATCACAATATATGGAATTGAATGATACAAGCAAACTCAAGTAAGCATTACAAGCTTACACAAGTTATGTCACAAGATATGGAAATGAATGTTACAAGCTAGCAATTCACACTAAGCATAAGGTAGAACAATAGTAGAAAGTATGAATTGCGAATATAAAGTGTAGGCCTAAATAATCTCTTCAAGGGAATGGCCAACACAATATAATGATGACAACAAGATATAGTGAATGCACGGTAAAGTGACCAAAGTAAACCACAAGTAAGGAGTAAGGGTTAGGGATAACCAAAGTCACGAAGACGAGGATGTATCCCGATGTTCACTTCCTTGGAGGGAAGCTAGTCGGCGTTCTGGGAACGGGGGTCCCCAGACTTGCCTGCCTGTGGCCTGTGGCATGGCTCGAGTGGGGGCCCAGTGCGGCCTAGCTTCATCAGCTCAAACTCAAGACCCTCGCGAGGGGCCAAGCCCTGCGGGGCGGATGACAGGAAGCTTCCTCAGGAGCAGCCTCATCAGGCGGGCTCGTGAGGAGGCAGAGAGATCAAGGCAGGGGCACCTCACGAGGAGCCCATGACGCAAGCCATGACGATCGAGATCAGGCGGGCACCTGCCTGTGTAGTGTCCTTGTTTCCCCTTCGGTGCGAAGGGAACAAGCACAGTCCAAGGCATCGGGCAAAGGTTACCATTCCGGTGCAACGAGACCAAGACCAGCAGAGCGGCAGGATGGAGGTCACCGTGGAGCCCAAGATGGCGTCATCACCTGTGCTTTTGGCAGCCGAAGACCACCTTTGGTCAGGATAACTTGTACTAGATGTTCCCCTTCAAAATGGCCAATTGTTGGTGCCCTTCCTGCTCACATTTTGGGAAGAGGACCAGGGCCTCTATAAGTAGGACTAGCCACCATAGAGGGAGGGGGATCCAGACCGAGTAGAACACACCGCACCAGCTCAAGAACACCTCTTGCGAGGCCGTTCTTCCCCCTGTATTGTTCATCATCAGCCCCTGAGGCAATCCACCACACCACACACTGGAGTAGGGTATTACACCACATCGGTGGCCCGAACCAGTATAAACCTCGTGTCCTTTGTGTGTTCTTCTTTCCAGCCTAGATTTCTTGCGAGCCATAGAAGCGCGATTCGGTAGGGGAAAGATCTTTGTGCGCACCCCAGTGTTCGAACCTTAAGGGTCTGTCGGAACCCGAAATCCAACATTTGGCGCGCCAGGTAGGGGTGCGTCGGAGTTCTCCCTCTCGACGACCCACTCTCCACCAACATCGCGTTTTGCCCTCATGGCGGACAACGCACCGCCCGCTTCGGCAACCAATGCCGGCACTGGGGCTGGGGGGGCTCCGAGCCTTGGCCCCCACCTTACGACAGGTGCAGTGGCCGCACAAGTTCAAGCCTGAGATGCCGCCGCGCTACAACGGCGCGACGGATCCGCTGGTTTTCCTGCTGGCGTATGAGGAGGCCGTCCTCAAAGCCGGGGGCAACGACCGGGTGATTGCCAACTAGTTTCCCATGGCCCTCTCCGGTGACCCGCGCGCGTGGCTCCTCCACCTGCCGACGGCTTCTATGACCTCCTGGGAGGAGCTACGTGACCTCTTCCTCGCCCGTTATGCCGCACCAGTGCCGCCCGTCGTCGCAGCTCTCCTGGGTGGCTCACAGGCACCACCCTCAAGCCACCACGTCAAGCCGTTCACCCGCCAGATCAACACCGCCTCCAAGCATCGAGAAGCCCCCCGGGCTGGGTGGCACCCGAGGCCGATCTAACCTTCGACTCAGATGATCACCCCTTCAACCCCATCGGTTCGGGCGCGCTCCCGATGCTGTGCACCCCCACCATCTGCCAGGTGGTCGTCACCAGGACCCTCATCGACGGCGGTGCCGGTCTCAACGTGCTCTCGGTGGAGGCCTTTAGCCTCCTCCACATGCCGCTAGACCGGCTTCTGCCTAGCAGGCCTTTCTCAGGTGTCGGAGTCGGTTCCACCGCCTCCTTGGGACAGATCCGCCTCCCAGTGACCTTCGGCACCCACGACAACTTCCGCACAGAGCTGATCAACTTTGACATCGCCCCCATCGGCCTCCCCTACAACGCCATCCTCGGCTATCCGGCCTTGGCCCGGTTCATGGCAGCAACTCACCCGGCGTACAACCTCATGAAGATGCCCGGGAGCAGCGGCGTCCTTACCGTGTCAGGAGACACAAGGGATGCGCTACAGGCACTCAAGCTTGCTTTCAGGGCAGCCGCGATGGCGCAGCCCACTAGCACCGACGCCCTTGAGCCCAAGGGGGTTGCGCCAGCTAAAAAGAAGCAGCTGTTCACCCAAGACAAGGCGGAAACCAAGCAGGTACCGGTCGACGAGGACGGGTCCACTGATGCTACCTTCACCATAGGAGCCAACCTCGAGCCCGAGCAGGAGAAGGCCCTGGTGAGGTTCCTGCGTGCGAACAAGAAGGTGTTCGCATGGGAACCTGATCAGTTAGCAGGGGTTCCGAGGGGTGTGATTGAGCATCACCTCAACGTGTGCCCCAACGTGCACCCCGTGAAGCAGAAGGTGACGCGACAGTCCACTGAGAAACAAGCTTTCATCATTCAAGAGACCCGGAAGCTAGAAGCGGCAGGATTTATCCGCGAGGTCCGCTACCCTGATTGGCTAGCTAATCCGGTCATTGTGCCGAAAAAGGGAGGAAAGGAACGCATGTGTGTCGACTTCACCAACCTCAACAAAGCCAGCCCACAGGATCCATTTCCGCTCCCCCGCATTGACCAGATAGTCGACTCTACCGCAGAGTGTGACCTATTGTGCTTCCTAGATGCCTTCTCGGGCTATCACCAGATCAAGATGGCGGTAGAAGACGTGGAAAAATGGCTTTCCTGGCCCCATGTGGAGTGTACTGCTACACGTGCATGCCATTTGGGTTGCGCAACGCAGGCGCAACCTTTCAGCGGCTGATGCACATCGCCTTAGGCTGGCAGCTCAGGAGGAACGCTGAAGCTTACGTCGACGACATTGTGGTGAAGTCCCGGGAGGCAAAAACCCTGATACAAGATCTGGAAGAAACCTTTGAGAGCCTCAACGAAGTGGACCTACGGCTCAACCCGGAGAAGTGCGTGTTTGGGGTCCCCTCGGGCAAGCTCCGAGGTTTTCTCGTGTCCCATATGGGCATCGAGGCCAACCCGGAGAAGGTCAAAGCAGTCGAAGACATGAGCCCGCCAAGGACCCTCAGAGAGATGTAGAAGGTCACCGGGCGTGTAACCGTGCTAGGGCGCTTCATCTCCAAGCTGGGGGGGGGCGAGCACTGCCCTTCTTCAAGCTGATGAAGAAGAAGGGCCCCTTCGAATGGACTGAAGAGGCCGACAAGGCATTCCAAGATCTCAAGAGGTACCTTACCAGTCCACCAGTGATGGTAGCTCCGCATCCATGAGAGCCCCTGGTGCTCTACCTTGCGGCCACCCCCTACTCCGCTAGCGCAGCCTTGGTGGAGGTCAGGGAGGAGCGCCTTACCAAGGCTGGAGCAACCGTCCAGGCTGAAGCAAAGCAAAGCCAAGAGGGCCTCGCGCAGACCACGACCACAGCCGGAGGGGAACAGCCGCAGTAGGAGAACGCACCCGGGGCAGGAGAGGCCTCTCCAAGCGACCAAGCACTGGGGGCTCCACCATCTCAGGAGACGCCTCGACCTCTGGAGGATGCAAGCTGCGCCAGCACCCTCAACCTCGTCGAGCATCTCGTGTACTTCGTCAGCATGGTGCTACGGGACGCAAGGGCGCGGTACCCCATGCCTCAAAAACTCCTCCTCGCGCTATTAGTCGCCTCACGCAAGCTGCGGCACTATTTCCAAGGCCATCCCATCAAAGTCGTCTCAGCATACCCCTTGGAAAGGGTACTCAGGAGCCCCAACTCAGCTGGAAGAGTCGCTGAATGGAACATCGAACTACAGGCATTTCAGCTAGAATCCAGTACGACCAGAGTCATCAAGGGAGCCGCACTTGCGGATTTCGTGGCAGAATGGGTAGAAGCACCGGGTCTCGAGGCAGGCGAGGACCGATCACTTTCCCCGGGAAGTGAGGCACCAGACGGCTGGGTCATGTACTTCGATGGGGCATTCTCCCGACACGGCACGGGAGCTGGCGCAGTGCTCTTATCCCCTACCCAGGACAAACTCTACTACGCCGTGCAACTCTGTTTCCAGCACGGAGAAAAGGTCTCCAACAACATAGTAGAGTACGAAGGCCTGATAGCAGGCTTGAAAGCCGCAATCGCCTTAGGGGTAAAGCGCCTCATCATCAAGGGCGATTCGCAGCTCCTTGTCAACTTCTCCAACAAGATATACGAACCAAAGGATGAGCACATGGAAGCCTACCTCGCTAAGGTTCGCAAGATGGAGAAGCAGTTCTGGGGGCTGGAGTTGCAGCATGTGCCTCGCGGCACCAATCAACAGGCTGATGACATTGCCAAGAGGGCATCCAGGCGGCTGCCTCAGGAGCCTGGCGTCTTCGAGGAGCGTCTCTTCAAACCCTCGGCGGCACCGTCACTATCGAGCACGGCGCAACCAAGGGAGGAGCTCCCTCAGCCACCTACCTCGGGAGCCCCGGCCTGCGGCCCGGCTTCAGGGGCACGCCTGCTCCTGGCGTTAGAGCCTCAGGAAGGGTGTTGGATGTAGAGCTCAAGAACTACTTGATGCAAGGGACCCTGCCGGAGAGTGAGAAGGAGGCAGAGCATGTAGCGCGGCAGGCCACGGCTTACTGCATCAAGGATGGGGAGCTCTAGCGGAAGCGACCGAATGACGTGTCCCTACATTGCATATCCAGAGAGCAAGGGAAGGAGCTGCTGGCGAACATACACGGCGGAGACTGTGGGCACCACTCATCGTCGCGAACCCTCGTCGGCAAGGCGTTCCGCAGTGGATTCTACTAGCCCACAGCACTCAGCGACGCCGTTGAGCTGGTGAGCTGGTGAAGGCTTGCGAGGCCTGCCAGTTCCACTCTAGGTAGATCCATCAGCCGGCGGGGGTCTACAGACTATACCCCTCTCATGGCCGTTTGCAGTATGGGGGCTAGACATTCTGGGCCCGTTCCCTCAGGCGCCAGGGGGCTATCGCTACCTCTACGTCTCTGTGGACAAGTTCACCAAGTGGGCTGAGGTTGAAGCTGTCCGCACCATCCCAGCAGGCTCCGCAGTCAAGTTCATCAAGGGTCTCGTGAGTCGGTTTGGGGTGCCTAACCGCATCATCACCGACAGCGGTTCGCAATTCACAAGTAATCTCTTCAAAACGTACTATGCTAACCTTGGAACGCAGATATGCTACGCCTCGGTGGCACACCCCCGGAGCAACGGCCAGGCCGAGCGAGCCAATGCGGAGGTCCTAAGGGGCCTCAAAGCCAGGACCTTCAAGAAGAAGCTGGAGGCTTGCGGCAGGGGCTGGTACGACGAGCTCCAGTCCGTGTTGTGGTCTATACGCACAACCGCAGCCAAGCCGACTGGCGAGACCCCGTTCTTCCTCGTCTATGGAGCAGAGGCTGTCCTCCCTCACGAGGTCAGGCGTCACTCCACGCGGGTCCTGGCGTTTGACGAGACACAGGAGGATGCCATGCGGGGGACGGATCTCGTGCTGGGGGAGGAACGCCGTTGAGAAGCCGCGCTACGAGCGGCAAGGTATCAACAGGCGCTGCGGAGATACCACTGCCACAACATCCGCCCCAGAACTCTTGAGGTAGGGGACCTCGTGCTCAGACGGGTTCGCTCCAGGGATTGGCTGCACAAGCTCTCTCCCATGTGGGAAGGCCCATTCAAGGTTATTCATGTTTCCAGGCCTGGCTCCGCGTGCTTGGAGACCCCGGAGGGGGTACCCGTCCAGAACGCGTGGAACATTCAACATCTCCGGAGGTTCTATCCCTGAGCGAGGCCTAGCGCCTATGGAAAGGCCCGGTGCCTGTGAATAAGGCCAATGCATGTGAAGCTGCCGCGTTTTGGGAAAGGCCCGGTGCCTGTGAAGAAGGCCAATGCCTGTGAAGCTGCCGCATTTTGAGAAAGGCCTCGTGCCTGTGAAGAAGGCCAATGCCTGTGAAGCTGCCGCGTTTTGGGAAAGGCCCGGTGCCTGTGAAGAAGGCCAATGCCTGTGAAGCTCGCCACCTGTGACACTCTCACGTAATAATGAGTGGGGCTGTACACGCCCCGGAGTCTCTAGAGTGCCGCCCTCGGGCCTCGGGGGCTCCCGCCCACGCCCAGTGGTGGCACTTAGCTCCGCGCTGGTGAGAAGACGTCGAAGACTAGAATAGGTGTCGGACGCGGCTTTTTCATTTGCTTTCTGCAATTAGCTTGTTCGTTCTTGTTTGAAGTTTTACTGGAGCTGTTGCCGTCCCAGGCTTGTGACTCTTTATCTTTTTCACTCACTTGCCTCATTTTCTTTCGCAAATCTCGCGAGGGAGGTTCGCGGGTGCCCTCGCGAGTGTTTTCTGCCCCGATCATTTGAAGCTTTCCTGTTCGAGTCCACTGCGGGAGCACCCCTCCCGGTCTGTGCCCCATGGGCATCGCAACACGAGCGCAGGACCTAGGCCGATTGCCCCCACAACCAGACCGAAGGCTACTCCTCCTGCTAATCCTTGCAGGACATGAAGCGCGCGGCGAGGCCTCAGCCTCGGGAGGCGAGGACCACGTCAAGCCCCACTGAGCTAAATAATTCCCGCACATGGGCACACGACGCAGAAATAGCGGAAGCAGCACGATGACTAACAGCAACAGTTCTGACACACCCCGTAGGGCCCTATACTACCTTATTTTTCTGCACAGGGAAAGAAGAAAACAAAATGGGCACAACTTGCTCGGCACCAACTTGCGGCGAAAGCTCGAGCTGCCTCTGGGGGCTTAGGCGGATCCCTCCTCTCGCTTCACCAGGGCGCGACGGTGAGCTGACCCGCTACCTTCACCCAGGCGGGCGCGACGGTGCGGGGGCTGGTCGCGGCCACCGCTGGAGGAGCTGCTGCCTGAGAAAGAGTCGCCGGAGCTTGGCAAGCCCCGACCGCCGCCGCCTACACGCCTGTCGCCGTCTTCATCCTGTTCAGCAACGGGGCTGGGCATGTGGCCTCGGTCATCGTCTTCGGGGCAGCACCCAGCGCGGCGACCGTCTTCCCCGAACAACCTCACGTAGAGGGTGGCATCGCCGTCGAATTTGAAGTGCAGGGTGCACCGCCGGCTCAGGCCGCGCCCACGGGCAAACATTTGCAGCCACGGGTCAGGACCGCATTCCCAGAAGCGGAGACCTCCAGCGAAGCCCAGGAGGCCCTGCTGCAGCAACCATCTGCCTGACGCCAGAGGTTGCCCCGAGCGCCGGCCGGCAGTTCACCTACGAAGAAACGGGGGAGTTGGAGCCAGGTGCTGGTCGGGTCCGCCGACCACACGACAAACTCCGGCAGCACCTCCGCCGAGCGAAAGCGCGGCCTGGGGGGCCTCGCGGCCATGGCGTGCCTCCCATCGGCAACCGGGCGCTCACCACCGCACAGGGAACCGCCTCCATGGCCACAGGAAGCCACTACGGGGACCGGGGGGTGCTTTCAAGGGCGGCCCCGACCGCGCTTGGTCGGTGGAGAGTCTGGCCCTGTCGGACGAGCTTTTCCTTTCTCCGCGGCTGAGAATCTCTTCGGCAGACCCATGGGAATGGCGAGTAGCCAAGAAGAAGAGAAGGAGTAGCAGGAAGGGATACGCTAACGAGGCTCGCACAGTCCCGTACTTATAGCTAGAGAAGGCCAACCGCCGACCACCACGATTGCAGGTAATCATGACCCATTTCTATGCATGCAGGGACTTGTCAAGTCGTGTGGTTACCGAGGCATCATGGGAAGCGCATACGCCCACGTCCAATCTGTCGCCACACGGCGCCCAAGGCCGCAGGCTATTGGGGCCCGTGGCGCTTCGCGCTTGCCCCTTCGCTTCTCTGCTAGGCCCAGTCCGGGTGCGCCTCGGGCCCGGGGGCTACTGTCGGCGTTCTGGGAACGGGGGTCCCCAGACTTGCCTGCCTGCGGCCTGCGGCGTGGCTCGAGTGGGGGCCCAGTAAGGCCCAGCTTCATCAGCTCAAACTCAAGACCCTCGCGAGGGGCCAAGCCCTGTGGGGCGGATGACAGGAAGCTTCCTCAGGAGTAGCCTCATCAGGCACGCTCGCGAGGAGGCGGAGAGATCAAGGGAGGGGCACCTCGCGAGGAGCCCATGACGCAAGCCATGACGATCGAGATCAGGCGGGCGCCAGGCGGGCACCGGCCTGTGTAGTGTCCTTGTTTCCCCTTCGTAGCAAAGGGAACAAGCACAGTCCAAGGCATCGGTCAAAGGTTACCATTCCGGTGCAACGAGACCAAGACCAGCAGAGCAGCAGGATGGAGGTCACCGTGGAGCCCAAGACGGCGTCATCACTAGTGCTTTTGGCAGCCGAAGACCACCTTTGGTCAGGATAACTTGTACTAGATGTTCCCCTTCAAAATGGGCAATTCTTGGCGCCCTTCCCGCTCACATTTTGGGAAGAGGACCAGGGCCTCTTTAAGTAGGACTAGCCACCATAGAGGGAGGGGGATCCAGAGCGAGTAGAACACACTGCACTAGCTCAAGAACACCTCTCGCGAGGCCGTTCTTCCCCCTGTATTGTTCATCATCAGCCCCTGAGGCAATCCACCACACCACACACTGGAGTAGGGTATTACACCAAATCGGTGGCCCGAACCAGTATAAACCTTGTGTCCTTTGTGTGTTCTTCTTTCCAACCTAGATTTCTTGCGAGCCATAGAAGCATGAGTCGGTAGGGGAAAGATCTCCGTGCGCACCCCAGAGTTCGGACCTTAAGGGTCTGCCGGAACCCGAAATCTGACAGTTAGAGAGGTGGATGTTACCACGAAGGCACACCAACGCCACGAAGGCTCACTCTATTCTCCTTGAGATATCACCACGAAGGCGATTCTCATCCACTAGTGGTAGACCTTGAGGCGGCCTCCAAACCTTCACAAACTTTCCGGGGGACAAATCACAAGTTGATTCCTCACCGGAGCACTCCTATCGCCTTGGAGTCTCCAACCTCCAAGAGTAGCAAGAACAAAGGGGAAATGCTCAAGACTTGCTCAAATCACGAATTCCTTTGGTCAAGAGAGGGAGAGGGAGTGGATCTATCACTTGATTGGAAAAACTCTCAAGAACTCTCATGAATCTCTCCAGGATCTAAGATTTGGTGTAGGAGAAGTGAGAGGGAGCCATTTGTGTTCTTGGGGCGATTTGGGATCAAGTGGTCAACCCTCTACCGGATTAGTAGAGGGATATATATAGAGGGCCTAGAAAACTAGTCGTTTGTAAGTAAGTGACAGCGCCGAGCAGGACATCCGGGCAAGTGCCGGACATCCGGCGGGCACAACCAACAAATGAAAACAGGTTCTGGAATTTGCGGGCCGGATTTCTGGGAGGATCCCGGACATCCGGGGCGACCCGGAAGCCCGGACATCCGGCCAAGTCCCGGATGTCCGGCCATTAAAAAACAGCAGGAACCCCAAAACTGAAATATGCATAACTTTCACATCCGGACTCCGATTTTGATGATCTTGGGCTCGTTTTGAAGCTATGGAAAAGCTCCAGGTCCTCACATAGAGAAACACCCAAGATAAGCCAAAATGGAGGGTGCAAAGCATGCAAGTGTTTTACATATACTTTGGGGAACCTAGTTGGCTTTAGATTTTCTTTTGAGATATGTAGGCATATTGTATTTGTATTGGATAGGAGTGAAATATGCCTATGTTGGAATATGATGTGAGAAGAATAGAAATAGATGATGTTGACTTGAGCAAATCCATCACTTACCCCTTTGATCCCCTCTTAATAGTGCGGGATCCCTATAACTCAAGAATCATAAAAGAACTATACTAGATAGCTACCGAAAACTCATTCTTGAGCATATATCCTTTTCGATAGTCATCGATCCTCACGTCTAAAGCCAAAGGAACTAATACCTTTGACTAGAGCATTTCACTTGAGCTTTATATTGATGTTTCTTCATGGCTCAAGTTGAAGGCAAGACATTGGAGAAGTCTTCAAGTAGCACCCCCATGCACAATGTGGAAAGCTTTGATTTGCATTCATCTTTACTTGTCCATCAGCATTAATTACTTGATGACATACTTTGATGAGCACCAAGCTTTCTTATAAGCACCAAGCTCATGAGAATTACCTAACCCACATAACATAAACAACACATAGTATGGGTTAGTACACAAAGCGCAATCGATAAATTCTTACCATACCACAAGATCTCATGTGGCACATGATATGCGCTTGTGTGTTGACCATCTTAGAGGTCAATCTTTGATCTTTAGCTTGGTCAACATTTATCTTTGCTGCATGATTAATATTGACGTCTTGAAGGCCCTATTGATATCTTCACTATGCTTCATTTCTTCAAGACATAATAACCAATATCTCAATTCACCATGACCATATCAAGTTTCTCCTTGAATATCATATTGGACATCATTTTCTCATTCTCATGCTCCAACATAGTATCTTGAGAGGCACAATGAATTCTTCACTTGAATTACTTGCTTCAAGACATAATAATCCATGACTCAACATATGACCTCATATTGATCCTATCTTCAAGCATATGTAGAATTCTTCTCTTTAATCATTCTCCCAATATCTTGATCCATCATGGTTCAACCCATAAGCCTTGATGCATGCACAACAATATGTATATGGCATTCATTTCAAATCCATTCTATCTCCTTCTTGCATCACCATGGAACAAACATCCTTTAGTTTATCCAATATTCTTCATGCATTGGAAATGGAACTTTCCTTCAAATGTATAACTCAATGCAAACATTAGTCCATTAGGATTATCATCAATTACCAAAACCACACATGGGGGCTACATGTACTTTCAACGTTCTGCATTTTTTCAAGCTTCATCCACAAGATATTGGGCCCAACTCTATATCCAATATCTGCAATTTCAAGTTCTTTGTGAGGTATATCTTCAAGAAGAACCGACTATGGAGCTCTTCAGAGAGTACTTTTACTTGAACCGCCAGAATGAGTGCACCACCAGCCTCAGCTTGGAACTTGGCGGGATTTCAATTCAACGCCGACAGGGTGCCGTTTTTCCTTTAGTGGTCTTAGCAAGCCATCCCAAAGATTGGAACCAAACCTGGTTCTACTGCCAAGATACATCACCAGCTGATGAAAAACCACTGTCGGGTTATCATGCAGAATGTCTTGATTCCAAGTTTGTGCTCCCTGACAAACTTAATACTGCTGAACGCAAGAAGCTTGTCCCATCTATCAAAAGGATTCAAGCTTTATTGGGAAATGGCTTAATCGAAGTTGACCTGATCCGTTGTTGGATCTCGTGGCGGATCATCCCTCTAAGCCCTCGGTCCAAGTTGATGTATAAATATGGCGGAGGCCCTGATGACTCTCTGCGTTACAGCTCTGTACAATTAACTAAAAAGACATTGTTGCAATGTCTACCATCCTCGTGAACGGCAAATATGAGGACTACAGTAAGGTTGGATTAAACCCCTTCTGCAAACTTAACCCGGCACCAGAGGTAACTTCTTGACCTCCTTCTATTTTTTGTGTTTCCCTCAGTAGTTTAAATACTTGCATGACTTCTTAACCCGTTTATTTGCTTATAGGCCAAATCTGATTTCTGGAAGGCCAAGTATGATCATGAAGCTGCCAAGAAGGCTAGAGCCGCTGCCATAGCCGCCAGGAGAACGACCCGGAAACCCAAGAAGAAGAAGACTGCATCTGACATATTCCAGCTGGATGATGTTTCTGAGTCGGAGGTAGCCCTTGACTCCCTTGGCCAATTTTTCAACTATCTTATTGACACTGACTATTGCCAGGACGACACGGGGGCCAGCCAGGCCATGGAAGAAGAGGTAACTATTTCCTCTGACTTAGCCCCTTTGCCAAGACAGAAAGTTTGACTGGTAACCCAGAAAGTAAGGTTTTCGCACCCTTTGGCTTATTTGGACCCTCATTTTCTTTTGAAAAAGCAGCAACATGAGAGCCACCGTCAGGCTCGGACTAATGATGATGATGAACCACCTTCTGACTTACAAAAAACTCCTCGAAAACGCCAGAATGAGGTTTCTTTCACCTTTGTCCTTTGTTTTTATCCAAGAATATATTTCCTTATTTTCTTAACTTTATTTCACCTTTGCAGGAGGTCTCTCGCTCTTCTGGCGACTCGTCCCAAACTCAATTTCCGGCTTTCAAGACTGCCCCTGGGTAAGGAAAATCATCTTTCCTCTACATCTTTAAAACTGCATCATTATACTAACTGTCTCATAAAAATCTTTCTTAGCGGTCAAGCGAAGTCCAAGAAAGCCAAGGTGATTAAACCGGTAGAAGAACCAAAAAATCCTACACCTGAACCGGCAACATCAACTCCTCCCACTCAATCTGAAGCGCCAGATGATTCGGCTGTCCGTGCTCAATTGGACCCTCCTGAGCCGTCAGCTGATGAAACCATTGTTGATCCATCCACCGTCAGACCGTCCGGCTCAGCTAACCACCAGCATCTTCTGACCATGACGTTCTGATCACTGGCAGCAGATTTGTTGAGCCAGGTAATCCGATTGTGATGGCCAGGCATTCTACCAAATAGGAGGCCTTGGAAAGGCAGAAAGTACGGTTTGATATCTCTCACTAAGCTCACCTGAATGTTAGTGACGTGATGTCCGACTATCTCGGTCATGTGCATTCCATCCGTGACTCGGAAATTGAAATGGTCAAGCAATTGCAACTGAAATATGAGGTATGTTCTCCGGTTTACATATAATCTGTCAGCCCCCAAGTCTTCAGATTATGATGAACCTGAATGGTCTGTAGACTTATGATATAGGTTGATACCTTGTCTTTAGATTTTTCCTAAGTCCAATAGATTAGTATAAACTTCACCTGTAGTCCCCAAGGGTCGGCTCAATTTATCATAAATGAGCCGGTACTTAACTTCGTAACTGTAA
Source organism: Triticum aestivum (assembly GCF_018294505.1). Classification (NCBI taxonomy): domain Eukaryota; kingdom Viridiplantae; phylum Streptophyta; class Magnoliopsida; order Poales; family Poaceae; genus Triticum; species Triticum aestivum. The sequence goes on along the minus strand of NC_057809.1, from coordinate 484,517,737 downwards.
ATCAGTCCAAATAAGTAGTGTGATCCGGCTCATCTTGAAAAACTTTCTGAATATCATGCATTAGCCCCCAAGTGCCAAGCATTGTTAGTTTGTAAAACACTTGGGACTTGAAACATAGAAGAGTCATTTTGCATAAAAAAATTGCTTTGGCAGACATTAGCCCCCAAGTGCCAAGTGGTATTGCATTGCAAAGCACTTGGAACTTCAATCATTATAACCTTTAGTTAAATCTTGACACGCGTGTGCATGTTTGTAGACCGCCCTAACTGAATTGGGCTCTCAATTGATGGATGCAAAGACCCGGCTGGCGGATCAAGAGGCAGAGATAAAGACTGCTAACTCCAAACTCCAATTGAGTCTCTCTGAAACTGAAAAATTAAAGACCAGTTTGACTGAGAAGAAGAAATCCTGGTGAAGGAAATATGCCCTAGAGGCAATAATAAAGTTATTATTTATTTCCTTATATCATGATAAATGTTTATTATTCATGCTAGAATTGTATTAACCGGAAACATAATACATGTGTGAATACATAGACAAACAGAGTGTCACTAGTATGCCTCTACTTGACTAGCTCGTTAATCAAAGATGGTTATGTTTCCTAACCATAAACAAGGAGTTGTTATTTGATTAAAGAGATCACATCATTAGGTGAATGATCTGATTGACATGACCCATTCCATTAGCTTAGCACCCGATCGTTTAGTATGTTGCTATTGCTTTCTTCATGACTTATACATGTTCCTATGACTATGAGATTATGCAACTCCCGTTTGCCAGAGGAACACTTTGTGTGCTACCAAACGTCACAACATTACTGGGTGATTATAAAGGAGCTCTACTGGTGTCTCCAAAGGTACATGTTGGGTTGGCGTATTTCGAGATTAGGATTTGTCACTCCGATTGTCGGAGAGGTATCTTTGGGCCCTCTCGGTAATGCACATCACTTAAGCCTTGCAAGCATTGCAACTAATGAGTTAGTTGCGGGATGATGTATTACAGAACGAGTAAAGAGACTTGCCAGTAACGAGATTGAAACTAGGTATTGAGATACCGACGATCGAATCTCGGGCAAGTAACATACCGATGACAAAGGGAACGACGTATGTTGTTATGCGGTCTGACCGATAAAGATCTTCATAGAATATGTAGGAGCCAATATGAGCATCTAGGTTCCGCTATTGGTTATTGACCGGAGACGTGTCTCGGTCATGTCTACATTGTTCTCGAACCCGTAGGGTCCGCACACTTAAGGTTTCGATGACAGTTATATTATGAGTTTATGAGTTTTGATGTACCGAAGTTAGTTCGGAGTCCCGGATGTGATCACGGACATGACGAGGAGTCTCGAAATGGTTGAGACATAAAGATTGATATATTGGACGGCTATATTCGGACGTCAGAAGTGTTCCGGGTGATTTCGGAGAAAACCGGAGCGCCGGAGGGTTGCCGGACCCCCCCCCCCCCGGGAGAAGTAATGGGCCATATGGGCCTTAGTGGAGAGAGAGAGGGGCTGCCAGAGGTGGGCTGCGCACCTCCCCCCCCTTGGTCCGAATTGGACTAGGAGAGGGGGGCGGCGCCCCCCCTTTTTCCCTCTCCCTCCCCACTTCTTTCCCCCTCCTAGTAGGAGTCCTACTCCTACTAGGAGGAGGACTCCTTCTTGGCGCGCCATAGAGGGCCGGCCGGCCTCCTCCCCTAGATCCTTTATATACGGGGGTAGAGGGCACCCCTAGACACAAGTTGATCCACGTGATCATATTCTTAGCCGTGTGCGGTGCCCCCTTCCACCATAGTCCTTGATGATATTGTAGTGGTGCTTAGGCGAAGCCCTGCGACGGTAGTACATCAAGATCGTCACCACGCCGTCATGCTGACGGAACTCTTCCCCGACACTTTGCTGGATCGGAGTCCGGGGATCGTCATCGAGTTGAACGTGTGCTAGAACTCGGAGGTGCCGTAGTTTCGGTGCTTGATCGGTCGGGCCGTGCAGACGTACGACTACATCAACCAAACGCTTCCGTTGTCGATCTACAAGGGAACGTATATCACACTCTCCCCTCTCGTTGCTATGCATCACCATGATCTTGCGTGTGCGTAGGAAATTTTTTGAAATTACTATGTTCCCCTACAGTGGCATCCGAGCCTAGGTTTTATATGTTGATGTTATATGCACGAGTAGAACACAAGTGAGTTGTGGGCGATATAAGTCATACTGCTTACCAGCATGTCATACTTTGGTTCGGCGGTATTGTTGGACGAATCGGCCCGGACCGACATTACGTGTACGCTTACGTGAGACCGGTTCTCCTGACGTGCTTTGCACATAGGTGGCTTGCGGGTGACAGTTTCTCCAACTTTAGTTGAACCGAGTGTGGCTACGCCCGGTCCTTGCGAAGGTTAAAACAGCACCAACTTGACAAACTATCATTGTGGTTTTGATGCGTAGGTAAGATTGGTTCTTGCTTAAGCCCGTAGCAGCCACGTAAAACTTGCAACAACAAAGTAGAGGACGTCTAACTTGTTTTTGCAGGGCATGTTGTGATGTGATATGGTCAAGACATGATGCTAAATTTTATTGTATGAGATGATCATGTTTTGTAACCGAGTTATCGACAACTGGCAGGAGCCATATGGTTGTCGCTTTATTGTATGCAATGCAATCGCACTGTAATGCTTTACTTTATCACTAAGCGGTAGCGATAGTCGTGGAAGCACAAGGTTGGCGAGACGACAATGATGCTACGATGGAGATCAAGGTGCCGTGCCGGTGACGATGGTGATCACGACGGTGCTTCGGAGATGGAGATCACAAGCACAAGATGATGATGGCCATATCATATCACTTATATTGATTGCATGTGATGTTTATCTTTTATGCATCTTATCTTGCTTTGATTGACGGTAGCATTTTAAGATGATCTCTCACTAATTATCAAGAAGTGTTCTCCCTGAGTATGCACCGTTGCGAAAGTTCTTCGTGCTGAGACACCATGTGATGATCGGGTGTGATAGGCTCTACGTTCAAATACAACGGGTGCAAAACAGTTGCACACGCGGAATACTCAGGTTATACTTGACGAGCCAAGCATATATAGATATGGCCTCGGAACACGGAGACCGAAAGGTCGAGCATGAATCATATAGTAGATATGATCAACATAGTGATGTTCACCATTGAAACTACTCCATCTCACGTGATGATCGGACATGGTTTAGTTGATTTGGATCACGTGATCACTTAGAGGATTAGAGGGATGTCTATCTAAGTGGGAGTTCTTAAGTAATATGATTAATTGAACTTAAATTTATCATGAACTTAGTCCTAGTAGTATTTTGCAAATTATGTTGTAGATCAATAGCTCGCGTTGTTGCTTCCTTGTGTTTATTTTGATATGTTCCTAGAGAAAATTGTGTTGAAAGATGTTAGTAGCAATGATGCGGATTGGATCCGTGATCTGAGGTTTATCCTCATTGCTGCACAGAAGAATTATGTCCTTGATGCACCGCTAGGTGACGGACCTATTGCAGGAGCAGATGCAGACGTTGTGAACATTTGGCTACCTCAATATGATGACTACTTGATAGTTTAGTGCACCATGCTTAATGGCTTAGAATCGGGACTTCAAAGACGTTTTGAACGTCATGGAGCATATGAGATGTTCCAGGAGTTGAAGTTAATATTTCAAGCAAATACCCGAGTTGAGAGATATGAAGTCTCCAACAAGTTCTATAGCTAAAAGATGGAGGAGAATCGCTCAACTAGTGAGCATGTGCCCAGATTGTCTGAGTACTACAATCGCTTGAATCAAGTGGGAGTTAATCTTCCAGATAAGATAGTAATTGACAGAATTCTCTAGTCACCATCACCAAGTTAGTAGAACTTCGTGATGAACTATGATATGCAAGGGATAACGGAAATGATTCCCAAGCTCTTTGTAATGCGGAAATTGACGAAGGTAGAAATCGAGAAAAACATCAAGTGTTGATGGTAGACAAGACCACTAGTTTCAAGAAAAGGGCAGAGGGAAGAAGGGGAACTTTAAGAAGAACATCAAGCAAGTTGTTGCTCAAGTGAAGAAGCCCAAGTCTGGTCCTAAGCCTGAGACTAAGTGTTTCTACTACAAAGGGACTGGTCACTGGAAGCGGAACTACCCCAAGTGATTGGCAGATAAGAAGGATGGCAAAGTGAACATAAGTATATTTGATATAAATGTTATTGATGTGTACTTTACTAGTGTTTATAGAAACCCCTCAGTATTTGATACTAGTTCAGTTGCTAAGATTAGTAACTCGAAACGGGAGTTGCAGAATAAACAGAGACTAGTTAAGGGTGAAGTGACGATGTGTGTTGGAAGTGGTTCCAAGATTGATATGATCATCATCGCACACTCCCTATACTTTCGAGATTAGTGTTGAACCTGAATAAGTGTTATTTGGTGTTTGCATTAAGCATGAATATGATTTGATCATGTTTATTGTAATACGGTTATTCATTTAAGTAAGAGAATAAATTGTTGTTCTGTTTACATGAATAAAACCTTATATGGTTACACACCCAATGAAAATAGTTCATTGGATCTCGATCGTAGTGATACACATAATCATAATATTGAAACCAAAAGATGCAAAGTTAATAATGATAGTGCAACTTATTCGTAGCACTGCCATTTAGGTCATATTGGTGTAAAGAGCATGAAGAAACTCCATGCTGATGGGATTTTGGGATCACTTGATGCTTGCGAACCATGCCTTATGGGCAAGATAACTAAGACTCCGTTCTCCGGTACAATGGAGCGAGCAACTGACTTATTGGAAATAATACATACTGATGTATGTGATCCGATGAATATTGAGGCTCGCGACAAGTATCATTATTTTCTGATCTTCATAGATGATTTGAGCAGATATGAGTATATCTACTTGATGAAACATAAGTCTGAAACATTTGAAAAGTTCAAAAATTTCAGAGTGAAGTGAAAAATCATCGTTACAAGAAAATAAAGTTGCTACGATCTGATCGTAGAGAAGAGCATTTGAGTTACGAGTTTGGCCTTCAATTAAAAACAATGTGAAATAGTTTCACTACTCACGCCACCTGGAACACCACAATGTAATGGTGTGTCCGAACGTCATAACCGTACTTTATTAGATATGGTGCGATCTATGATGTCTCTTACCGATCTACCACTATCATTTTGGGGTTATGCATTAGAGACAGTTGCATTCACGTTAAATAGGGCACCATCAAAATCCGTTGAGACGACGCCTTATGAACTATGGTTTGGCAAGAAACCAAAGTTGTCGTTTCTGAAAGTTTGGGGCTGCGATGCTTATGTGAAAAAGCTTCAACCTGATAAACTCGAACCCAAATCGGAGAAATGTGTCTTCATAGGATATCCAAAGGAGACTATTGGATACACCTTCTATCACAGATCCGAAGGCAAGACTTTTGTTGCTAAGTTCGGAAACTTTCTGGAGAAGGAGTTTCTCTCGAAAGAAGTGAGTGGGAGGAAAGTAGAACTTGACGAGGTAACTATACCTGCTCCCTTATTGGAAAGTAGTACATCACAGAAACCTGTTTCTGTGACACCTACACCAGTTAGTGAGGAAGCTAATGATGATGATCATGAAACTTCAAGACAAGATACTACTAAACCTCGTAGATCAACCAGAGTGAGATCCGCGCCATAGTGGTACGGTAATCCTGTTCTGGAAGTCATGCTACTAGATCATGATGAACCTACGAACTATGAAGAAGCGATGGTGAGCCCAGATTCCGCAAAATGGCTTGAGGCCATGAAATCTGAGATGGGATCCATGTATGAGAACAAAGTATGGACTTTGGTTGACTTGCCTGATGATCGGCAAGCAATTGAGAATAAATGGATCTTCAAGAGGAAGACGAACGCTGATAGTAGTGTTACTATCTACAAAGCTAGACTTGTCGAAAAAGGTTTTTTGACAAAGTTCAAGGTGTTGACTATGATGAAATTTTCTCACTCGTAGCGATACTTAAGTCTGTCCAAATCATGTTAGCATTTGCCGCATTTTTATGAAATCTGGCAAATGGATAAACAAAACTACATTCCTTAATGGATTTAAAGAAGAGTTGTATATGATGCAACCAGAAGGTTTTGTCAATCCTAAAGGTGCTAAACAAAATATGCAATCTCCAGCGATCCATCTATGGACTGGTGCAAGCATCTCGGAGTTGGAATATACGCTTTGATAAATTGATCAAAGCATATAGTTTTATACAGACTTGCGGTGAAGCCTGTATTTACAAGAAAGTGAGTGGAAGCACTACATCATTTCTGATAAGTATATGTGTATGACATATTGTTGATCGAAAATAATGTAGAATTATTCTGCAAAGCATAAAGGAGTGTTTGAAAGGATTTTTTTTAATAAAGTCCTCGCTGAAGCTGCTTACATATTGAGCATCAAGATCTATAGAGATAGATCAAGACGCTTGATAAGTTTTTTTCAATGAGTACATACCTTGACAAGATTTTGAAGTAGTTCAAAATGGAACAGTCAAAGAAAAGAGTTCTTGGCTGTGTTACAAGGTATGAAATTGAGTAAGACTCAAAGCCCGACCACGGCAGAAGATAGAAAGAGAATGAAAGTCAGTCCCTATGCCTCAGCCATAGGTTCTATAAAGTATGCCATGATGTGTACCAGATCTATTGTATACCCTACACTGTATTTAGAAAGGGAGTACAATAGTGATCTAAGAGTAGATCACTGGACATTGGTCAAAATTATCCTTAGTGGAATAAGGATATGTTTCTCGATTATGGAGGTGACAAAAAGGTTCGTCATAAAGGGTTACGTCGATGCAAGTTTTGACACTAATCCAGATGACTCTAAGTCTCAATCTGGATACATATTGAAAGTGGGAGCAATTAGCTAGAGTAGCTCTGTGCAGAGCATTGTTGACATAGAAATTTGCAAAATACTTACGGATCTGAATGTGACAGACCCGTTGACTAAAATTCTCTCACAAGCAAAACATGATCACACCTTAGTACTCTTTGGGTGTTAATCACATAGCGATGTGAACTAGATTACTGACTCTAATAAACCCTTTGGGTGTTGATCACATATCGATGTGAACTCTGGGTGTTAATCACATGGTGATGTGAACTATTGCTGTTAAATCACATGGCGATGTGAACTATATTATTACCTCTAGTGCAAGTGGGAGACTGAAGGAAATATGCCCTAGAGGCAATAATAAAGTTATTATTTATTTCCTTATATCATGATAAATGTTTATTATTCATGCTAGAATTGTATTAACCGGAAACATAATACATGTGTGAATACATAGACAAACAGAGTGTCACTAGTATGCCTCTACTTGACTAGCTCATTAATCAAAGATGGTTATGTTTCCTAACCATAAACAAGGAGTTGTTATTTGATTAACGAGATCACATCATTAGGTGAATGATCTGATTGACATGACCCATTCCATTAGCTTAGCACCCGATCGTTTAGTATGTTGCTATTGCTTTCTTCATGACTTATACATGTTCCTATGACTATGAGATTATGCAACTCCCGTTTGCCAGAGGAACACTTTGTGTGCTACCAAACGTCACAACGTAACTGGGTGATTATAAAGGAGCTCTACAGGTGTCTCCAAAGGTACATGTTGGGTTGGCGTATTTCGAGATTAGGATTTGTCACTCCGATTGTCGGAGAGGTATCTCTGGGCCCTCTCGATAATGCACATCACTTAAGCCTTGCAAGCATTGCAACTAATGAGTTAGTTGCGGGATGATGTATTACAGAACGAGTAAAGAGACTTGCCGGTAACGAGATTGAAACTAGGTATTGAGATACCGACGATCGAATCTCGGGCAAGTAACATACCGATGATAAAGGGAACGACGTATGTTGTTATGCGGTCTGACCGATAAAGATCTTCGTAGAATATGTAGGAGCCAATATGAGCATCCAGGTTCCGCTATTGGTTATTGACCGGAGACGTGTCTCGGTCATGTCTACATTGTTCTCGAACCCGTAGGGTCCGCACGCTTAAGGTTTCGATGACAGTTATATTATGAGTTTATGAGTTTTGATGTACCGAAGTTAGTTCGGAGTCCCGGATGTGATCACGAACATGACGAGGAGTCTCGAAATGGTCAAGACATAAAGATTGATATATTGGACGGCTATATTCGGACACCGGAAGTGTTCCAGGTGATTTCGGAGAAAACCGAAGAGCCGGAGGGTTACCTGAACCCCCCCGGGAGAAGTAATGGGCCATATGGGCCTTAGTGGAGAGAGAGGGGGGCTGCCAGAGGTGGGCTGCGCGCCTCCTCCCCCCTGGTCCGAATTGGACTAGGAGAGGGGGGCGGCGCCCCCCCTTTTTCCCTCTCCCTCCCCACTTCTTTCCCCCTCCTAGTAGGAGTCCTACTCCTACTAGGAGGAGGACTCCTCCTTGGCGCACCATAGAAGGCCGGCCGGCCTCCTCCCCTAGATCCTTTATATACGGGGGTAGAGGGCACCCCTAGACACAAGTTGATCCACGTGATCATATTCTTAGCCGTGTGTGGTGCCCCCTTCCACCATAGTCCTCGATGATATTGTAGCGGTGCTTAGGCGAAGCCCTGCGATGGTAGTACATCAAGATCGTCACCATGCCGTCATGCTGACGGAACTCTTCCCCGACACTTTGCTGGATCGGAGTCCGGGGATCGTCATCGAGCTGAACGTGTGATAGAACTCGAAGGTGCCGTAGTTTCGGTGCTTGATCGGTCGGGCCGTGGAGACGTACGACTACATCAACCAAACGCTTCCGTTGTCGATCTACAAGGGTACGTAGATCACACTCTCCCCTCTCGTTGCTATGCATCACCATGATCTTGCATGTGCATAGGAATTTTTTTGAAATTACTACGTTCCCCTACACCTGGGCCGATGAGAAGACCTTGCTGGTACAACGTGCCGAGACAGCAGAGGGGGCTCTTGAGGAGGTTACCACGGATCTCACCGGCTTAAAAACCGTGTGTCTCAAATGGTCTCCGCCATCTTCGGTGAGTCATTTGCATTAGTCACTTATACTCTATTTTTACCAGGAATAGAAACCGCCTACTTAACCTTTGTGAAAATACTCACAGGTCCACGGAGTAACAATCTGAGTCAAAAGAGTGTGATAAAACTGAAGGTGGTTTATACCTTGGTGGATCAACTATACACTGGGGCTCAACGGGCACTTGCTACTATCTCCCCTGCCAAGCAAGGACCCAACCATTTGAGTGATGTTTTGAAGAAGTTATCGATTTTACCCGCCAGATTTCAAGAGGTCAAACGATCCTGTGTCAGAGCCGGTGCCCGGACTGCCCTGAGCCACTCCAAAGCCTGGGTGCCAGATTTAGACCTGGTGGACATGGCTAAAGGGTACCCTACTATGAAGGAAGACGGGACTCAGTTTGAGCAAGATGACTTTATTGCCTATGTGAGGGGAGTTCGTCCTCAGGCTACCATTCTTGGTGAGGAGACCAACATCGACAAATATCAGCCGGGTTTTGATATGGAGAATAAGAAGATGGCGACTCCCTCTTATAAAGTGACAAACATTATCCCGCCGGTTCGCCAACACACTTTTGCCCCGGAAGTCGACCCAGCCGGCCTGATTGACGATGAAGCGGAGTTCATTGCTATGAACGGCTTTGACTGGTCCAATCCCAGCTTCCAACCAGTGGAGGGAGGTGAACTGGCGAGGGAGGAGTCATAACCATCTGAATAATCTTGTCTTTAGCTTACGATCTGTTTAAGAGAAAAAACAGCCTAACCTTTTGGGCTCTCAAAGCATTGTAATAGGTTAGTTTGAAATCTGCATGTTTTGCCTATGCCATCATGCATAAGATGTTGCATATGACTCTTTGCCCATGATGTCAATATATATATATATATGCATTACATCCGTGATTACATCTGTAATGTTTTAACTCTGTTCCTGTAAAATATGAGAAAACTATCCTGGCGGTTTAGCACCGGACGGGTCAAAACACCCGATATATGACTATGAAATTATCATAGTGGAAAAAACAGAACCAGATGTAAGATAAACAAGGCTGAAAAAACCTTTGATTAATGAAAAAACACAGAGAGGTCTGTTCATGAATGCCACTGTCATACCTGTGTTATTTGAATCTGGACTGACGGTTTACATGACCCGGATGATGAGGTTGATAACCCAATCTTTTTTAGAAGTCAATACTTCCATATGTCTGATGACTGTTATGCCTTGGCGACTCATTGTCAAATAACCGAGTCGGTTTAATTTGAAACCATACTGACAGTTAGATCTGAGATGATAAAAACAGAAACACTAGGCTTCAGATAATGTGAATCAAACATTTAAATAAAAACTGGAGGCTTCTAATTCGAATGCGATCAGTAAACCAGACCAAAGGGGTTAAGCTAAGATTCGAATACGATCATATAGCCCCCAGTGGCTTTGGCGTTGCGCCGATCAAGAGGGTACCGACAGATATGTTCTTTTTGGTTCGAATACGACCTATGTTTGAACAGGAAGCCCCCAAATGACCTTGAGAGGTTTTTAACGACCCTGATTCAAATACGATCCAAGTCAGACCCAAAAGGGGTGAAGCTATGATTCGGACATGACCAGGAAGCCCCCTAGTGAGTTTGGCTTTGCGCCGATCAAGAGGGTTATGACAGCTATGTTCTCTTTGGTTCGAATATGACCTATGTTTGAACAGGAAACCCCCTAGTGACCATGAGGTTTATGTCTAGATTCAAATACGATCATGAGCCGGACCCAAAAAGGTTAAGCTAGATTCGGATACGATCAGCCGCCTAATGGTCGTTTGAATAATGAGGATAATGAAGATATATGATCATTGAGGAGAAAAAAGGACAGAGGTCCTGCTTTATTACTTTTCATAATATATACAACGTCAAAGTATGTACATAACAAGAGCCGGTGGTTCAAGTATAGTATGGCCGAAGCTGAGCAATATTCCATGGCCGGCGGATCTCCTCCTCCGACTTACGTGAGTCTTTGTGCTCTCGAACGTCGATAAGGTAATATGACCCGTTGTTTAAGTTCTTACTGACCACAAAGGGTCCTTCCCAAGGTAGGGATAGCTTGTGTGCATCGGACTGATCATGGATGAGCCGGAGCACCAAGTCGCCTTCTTGAAAGGTTCTGGACTTAACCCGACGACTATGATAACGGCACAGGTCCTATTGGTAAATTGCTGATCGGGCCGCTGCCATATCTCGCTCCTCATCTAACAAGTCAAGTGCATCCTGTCGGGCTTGTTCATTATCAGCTTCAACGTAAGCCGCAACGCGGGGCGAGTCATGACGGATGTTACTAGGAAGGACTGCTTCTGCCCCATAAACCATGAAGAAAGGTGTATAACCTGTAGACCTGTTAGGAGTGGTATTGATACTCCATAACACTTAGGGTAACTCCTCTACCCAACAACCCGGCGTCCGTTGTAAAGGAACCATAAGACGGGGCTTGAGATCTTTTAAAATTTCCTGATTTGCTCTCTCAGCTTGACCATTGGATTGGGGGTGAGCTACTGATGAAACATCAAGCCGAATATGCTCACATTGACAAAACTCCTCCATAGCACCTTTGGAAAGATTAGTGCCATTGTCAGTTATAATGCTATGTGGAAAACCAAAGCGAAAGATCACCTTTTTCATGAACTGAACCGCCATGGCTGCATCACACTTACTCACCGGCTCTGCCTCAACCCATTTTGTGAATTTGTCAACTGCCACCAAAAGATGTGTCTTTTTATCCTTGGATCTTTTGAAAGGTCCAACCATATCAAGCCCCCAGACTGCAAATGGCCAAGTGATTGGAATCATCTGCAATTCTTGAGCCGGTATGTGCGCTCGTCGTGCAAATTTTTGACATCCATCGCACCTACTGACCAGATCCTCCGCATCAGCATGAGCCGTTAGCCAGTAAAAACCATGACAAAAAGTTTTAGCCACAAGAGACTTTGAGCCGGCATGATGGCCACAATCTCCTTCATGGATCTCATGAAGAATCTCTTGACCTTCTTCGGGAGAGACACATCGTTGAAACGCTCCAGTACACTGTGACAATATAAACTCATCATTGGAAATTGTCATTGACTTAGACCGCCAGGTTATCTATCGCGCCAAGGTCTCTCCTCTCGCAACTCGCCCTGGGTCATGTAAGCCAAATATGGCACTGCCAATCTGAGAATGACATGAAGAACCTACCATTGTGCCTCGGGTCAGGAACATGTTGAAACGAGCAGATTTAAATTTTCTATGCATCACAAGATCATCTGAGTTTAGCACGAGGAGAAGGGGCATTACATCCCTCTGTATCGCGCGCGGAGCTTCAAGAACGGTATGGAGTCGTACTCTCTGACAAATACCGATGACCTAGCAGAACACGGACCTCCCTCAACAAGTACGTCGGGAGACGTACTCAACTTACACAAGGGAAAAAGATTTATGAGATCCAGCTCACGACGGCGAGTGTGGAAACGTTCTCGCATGCTTCCCAGCGGTAGAGGGGAATGTCTGGGAGGAGGCAGGCTGTCGGTGTCAAAACCGGCGGATCTCGGGTAGGGGGTCCCGAACTGTGCGTCTAGGCCGGATGGTAACAGGAGGCAAGGAACACGATGTTTTACCCAGGTTCGGGCCCTCTTGATGGAGGTAAAACCCTACGTCCTGCTTGATTAATATTGATGATATGGGTAGTACAAGAGTAGATCTACCACGAGATCAAGGAGGCTAAACCCTAAAAGCTAGCCTATGGTATGATTGTTGTATGATGAAGTTGTCCTACGGACTAAAACCCTCCGGTTTATATAGACACCGGAGAGGGTTAGGGTTACACAAAGTCGGTTACAATGGTAGGAGATCTAAATATCCGCATCGCCAAGCTTGCCTTCCACGCCAAGGAAAGTCCCATCCGGACACGGGACGAAGTCTTCAATCTTGTATCTTCATAGTCCTGGAGTCCGGCTGAAGGTATAGTCCGGCTACCCGGACACCCCCTAATCCAGGACTCCCTCAGTAGCCCCCGAACCAGGCTTCAATGACGACGAGTCCGGCGCGCAGATTGTCTTCGGCATTGCAAGGCGGGTTCTTCTCCAAATTCCGTGTACCTGCTGAATAATGTCCGATTTTCGTAATGTAGCGCACCTTGGCTTCCACGCCCAATAATGGCCGTCTTCCACGTGTCAAACGAATGCGAAAAGTCGGGGTGTTTTTACATTCACACCCCTAGCCGCATAAACGAGCCGCCTATTTAATGGGATGGGGATTCAGATCCAAACCACACCTTCTCCTCTCCGCGAGTAATCATCAGAGCGCCTCCAGCAAAGGTCCATTCCAACATGGCCAGCCGTCGCAGCTCCTCCTCTCGCCCTTCCAGTCCTAAACCTGGAGACTGGGAGAGGTGCTCCATCCCGCACAGCGAGCTAGTGTCGCTTCAGGCCAAGGGATTTCTCCCTCAGGCCTATATGGTCCCGGTCCGAGCCGGACTCGCCACCTATAATGGCGGAGAGCAAGCGGAGAGCACCCCCAATCCCTCCAAAGGAGAGCGGGTGTGCCTCGTCCCTTATCTAATAAGAGGACTTGGATTTCCAATTCATCCATTTCTCCGTGGGCTTCTGGAGTTCTACGGCCTCCAGCTGCACAATCTCACGCCCGCCTCTATATTGCATATCGCGGGCTTCGTCGCCCTTTGCGAGCTATTCTTGGGTGTTGAGGCTCATTTCGCGCTGTGGAAGAGGTTATTCTGCCTGGTGCCCCGCTCTCAAGAGGGGTCTATATATCAAGTGGGCGGAGCCGAAGTGTGGCGTATCGCCGGGACCGGATATCTATCCGGAACCCCAAAGAAGGCGTCCGAGGACTGGCCTTCGGAATGGTTTTATATAGATGATGTCCCGCTGCCGGATCCTATCCGGGTCGGTCTCCCCGAATTCAACAGTGCTCCCTTAAAGAAACGCCTAAGCTGGCGTCCGCGGAGCTCTCAGAGAGAAGGCGACAGGGACGTCCTTCACCTGATGGGCCGGATAAGACTATTGGCTCATTCCGGACTAACCATGATTGGAGTCATGGCCGCATGCATTATGCGGGGGGTGCAGCCGCTTCAATATAGAGGCCACCCCATGTGGGATTTTAACGGGGAGGATGACGCCACCCGTTACGGTCGTAAGGGGCCAGCCTCAGCTGCCGCTCTAGTAAAGATCTTATCCTCTTTGTACAAGGGAGAAGAGGAGGAATTCCTCCGCGTCAACCCGCAGGGCGGATTTACTATGTACAACCCTCCGAGTTGGGTAAGTGGACAATTGTGCTTGCCCATCCGTTTTATATTCCCATGATTAAATATGTAGTCTAACGACTTCAACGCAGGAACTGCGTCAGGAAGTAAAGGATATAAACAGCCGTCCCCACAGCCGGAGGATCCAGAACGGTCCCTCGATCCGGACTCCGAAGAGGATCCGGACATATCGGTGGAGCTGATTGACGGGGTGTTTCATCAGCTAAGCAAGGACAATACCTTGGTGGCCATTACGGCTGATTACCCAGGGTTAATCCCGGCCTCCCAGGTAACAGAGAGCGGAGTCTCATCCCCTTGAGAAGGAATCCATTCTCACGCGTTTCAGTTTTCCTGACAACGACCGTGTTTTGCAGGGGAGGTTTCCGAGGCGGGAGGCCGAACCTGCGGCGGCTAGCCAACGAGGGGCCGCAGGGCCCCGTGGGGTAAAAAGGAATGTAGTCCGGACTGAGACACCGGCGCAAAGGTATAGCGCACCCTCTTTTTCCCTGGTGTTATTCCTTCAGGGCATATTAACGTTCGTGCTATCTTCAGGACGAAGAGACCTCGCCGGAATACATCCGGAGAGGTTGCCAATCGCGCCTCCACCAGCCAGGCTCCAACGCCTGGCCCGGAAGCGGAAGCGAACACAAGGCGCGCACCGGACGCTCCTCCGACAGAGGATGCGGACAGGCTGTCTGCCACCAATTCCGAGGTGGAGAGTGCCATGAACCACAGGCGTCGCCGGACAGTTCTTCGCGACGCTTGTTTCTCCCAAGAGGCATTAGATGCCTTCAATTCGGGAGATGCGTACCTCCGTGCCGCTCAAAATGGTTTAGCCAGAGCCACGGAGCAATATGTAAAAGACATACGGGTAAGAAATTTTTGGTAAATATATATATATATACCAGTAGCCCCCGAGACTTGAAACAGTTAGAGTAACTGATTTAAGGATCATTTGTTATGCAGGTTCTTACAGAGAAGAATACCGTACTGTCCCAGGAGCTGGAAGAGTGCAAAGCCCAACTGGAGGCCGCACTAGCCGCGGCAGGGGAGCCCAAAGAGACCCCCTCTGGTAAGATACACTTCGAAAGATTAGTATCTTGCGAAGTGCGGCGTGGGTGTAAATCTGACAAATCATATTGCAGATGGCGCCGGACTGGATCCGGAGAGGCAACAACTCTTACGCCGGCTAAAGGCCGGTGAGAGTATGCTGACAAGGGTGAGGCGGGAGAAGAATGATCTTCAGGATGCCAACACCAAGCTGGACGTTGAACTTAAAGATGTTCGTGGCCAGCTGTCGGACTCCACTAAGGAGAATCAGCGGCTTCGACGCGGCATATTTAGTAAGTGCTTAAGCGAATCTTTGAAAGAAAAGAGTTCGGCGAGGAAGTCGACTAACAGAGTAATGTCTGTAGGTATGCTAACGGGTCGTCCTGCAGAGGAGATGCCCGGTTCTACGGGTGACCTTCTTCCCGAGCTCTCGCAACTGCACGAGCGAGTTCGGCAGGCGATGCGAGGCGTTGCCCAAGCCTTATGGCCTTCCCACTCCATGCCCGAGGGCCTTGGAGAGCTTTCGGAGAAGCTTAAGGGAGCTCGGCGGCGCTTCCGGTTGTGGAAGATATCGGCCTGCCGACAAGGCGCTAGGGAGGCCTGGGCCATGGTGAAGACGCGGTACACGAAGTCTGACCCAAACCACATGGCCGAGGTCGGACCTGTGGGGCCTGACGGGAAGGAGATCCCTGTAAGCTTAGTGTACGGCCAAGTAGAATTGGCCGCAAAGTATTCCCAGCAGGACTGTAAGTTAGACAGCCTGTTAGATGGTATTGAAGAGGAATACAATCAGTCAGAGTGACTATGTAATTTTTAATTGACATGTGTAATGCCTTCTAGCCGGATTGTAGATCGTTTGTCGTTGCCGACCTTTTCGCTTCAACCTCAGGACCTGACGGTCCGGAGTGTGTCCGAATACCCTACCGGTTATGTAAGAACCGGGGTATGCATGGAGACCAGGCGTAGGGGTCATTAGTGCTTTATCAGACAAGTGCCCAACTAGTTATGTTATATTACATGGTTAGTAAGAAACATCTTCCAGAGAGAATAGTTCCGTTAGGGGTTCCTTTCTCTGGGAGGCATGCCCTAAAGTGCATGTCCGGACTGCAAACGCAGGAAAATCATCTGGGGGCATATATATAAATAAGTAAAAAAGGTCATCTTTTAGTTCACCGACCGAATATTCCCTTAAGAACGCTAGCTTTCGGCTTCACCCAGTCTGAGGTACACATCCGGCTGATCCGGCAGTAACAATCGCAGAGGTGCTCCCTTTACCACCTAGCCGAACAATCGGGAACGTAGGGGTAAGCACAGGAGCCAGGCAACCCAGCTTGGCCAAAACTTAAGTCATATCGATGCATATAATGGTGAAGAAAAGGTACATGCGGAAGTTTGACACATGTGGTGGGCGTGAAGCCCGTATAAATAAGCTTCTGTTAAAGAAGCCCCCAGGTTTAATGAGCGCGAGTAGCACGTCACTTGAGGAGCCTTTAAGGGCTATAAAAGAAAAGGGGGAAGGAGAGAAATGTAAGACAGAAAATGTAAAAAATGGACAGAGGAAGGAGACAAACACAGAGTCCGGCGCTAGGCATAGAATCTTCGGAGACGGGCTGCGTTCCATGGGTTCGGCTCGAGTCGGTTATCCGACGCATCTCGCAGGCGGTATGCTCCACCAGTCAGGACTTGGTCGATTATGAAGGGACCTTCCCACTTGGGCTTCAGCTTGTCCTTTTTCTTGTCCGGCAGGCGTAGAACTAATTCGCCAACGTTGTAGTTTTTGGCCCGCACTTCTCTGCTTTGATATCTTCGAGCCTGCTGTTGATAGAATGCGGAACGGGCTTTTGCCACGTCGCGCTCCTCCTCTAAGGCGTCCAAACTGTCCTGCCGATCGAGCTCGGCTTCCCTTTCTTCGTACATGCGCACTCGAGGTGAGTCATGAATTATGTCGCAGGGCAAGACTGCCTCTGCGCCGTACACCATAAAAAATGGTGTGTATCCGGTGGTGCGATTCGGCGTGGTCCGCAGCCCCCAGAGTACGGAGTCGAGCTCCTCTACCCAGTGCGTGTTAGATTCCTTGAGGGACCGCACTAATCTGGGTTTGATGCCGCTCATGATGAGACCATTTGCACGTTCGACCTGACCGTTAGTTTGTGGGTGATAGACGGAAGCATAATCGAGCTTGATGCCCATGTTTTTGCACCAGAGTTTTACCTCATCGGCCGTAAAGTTCGTGCCGTTATCGGTGATGATGCTGTGGGGGACGCCATAACGGTGTACGACCCCGGATATAAAGTCTATCACAGGTCCGGATTCGGCCGTCTTAACAGGCTTGGCTTCTATCCATTTGGTGAACTTATCCACCATGACCAGTAAGTATTTTTTCTTGTGGGTTCCGCCTTTAAGGGGTCCCACCATGTCAAGCCCCCAGACCGCGAAAGGCCAAGTGATGGGGATAGTTTGGAGGGCGGTGGGTGGCATATGGCTTTGGTTTGCAAAAAGCTGGCAACCGGCGCATCGTTGGACCAAGTCCTGAGCGTCCGCCCGGGCCGTCGGCCAATAAAAGCCTGTACGGAAAGCCTTGCTTACAAGGGACCGGGCTGCGGCGTGATGGCCACCGAGTCCGGCATGAATTTCAGCCAGCAGGTTCCGCCCTTCCTCTTCGGAGATGCACCTTTGAAGGACTCCGGTAGTGCTTTTCTTATAAAGTTCTCCCTCATGGACTTTATAGGCTTTAGATCGCCGCACTATACAGCGTGCCTCGTTTTGGTCCTCTGGGAGTTCCTGCCTAGTAAGGTAGGCTAGGAATGGTTCTGTCCACGGGGCGATAACGGCCATTAGTACGTGGGCTGAGGTTGTGATTTCATTGGCAGAGCCTCCGATTATGTCAGATTGTTCGGCGTCGGACAGTGCGGTTGGGTCCGGGCTAATATTGCCATGTTCCCCTTCCCATACTACGGATGGCTTGAACAGCCTTTCCAGGAAGATGTTGGGGGGGACCGCATCGCGTTTTGCGCCGATGCGTGCCAGGACGTCTGCCGCCTGATTGTTTTCTCGGGCTATATGGTGAAATTCGAGCCCCTCAAACCGAGCTGACATTTTGAGGACGGCGTTGCGGTAAGCTGCCATTTTTGGATCCTTGGCATCGAAGTCTCCATTTATTTGGGATATCGCGAGGTTCGAATCCCCGCGCACCTCTAGGCGTTGAATGCCCATGGATACTGCCATCCGGAGACCATGTAAAAGGGCCTCATATTCGGCTGCATTGTTGGAGTCCGTGTACATAATCTGGAGTACATATTGAACTGTGTCTCCTGTGGGGGACGTCAAAACGACGCCGGCCCCTAGTCCGGCCAACATTTTGGAACCGTCGAAGTGCATGATCCAGTTTGAATATGTGCCGTACTCTTTAGGGAGTTCGGCCTCCGTCCATTCTGCGACGAAGTCGGCCAAAACTTGCGACTTGATAGCTCGCCGTGGCCTATAAGTTATGTCGAACGGGAGGAGCTCGATGGCCCATTTTGCAATCCGGCCCGTTGCGTCACGGTTGTTTATAATATCGTTGAGTGGTACTTCCGATGCTACTGTGATTGAACACTCTTGAAAGTAGTGTCGTAGCTTCCGGGATGCCATGAATACCGCATATGCAATCTTTTGATAATGTGGGTACCGTGATTTGCATGGGGTGAGGACAGTGGACACATAGTAAACCGGCTTTTGAAGGGGGAATTTGTGTCCGTCCGTTTCCCGCTCGACGACGAGTACTGCGCTGACAACTTGATGGGTTGCTGCAATGTACAATAGCATTGGTTCGCCGATGTTTGGCGCGGCCAGGACGGGGTTTGTTGCCAATATGGCTTTTATTTCCTCGAGTCCGGCCGTGGCGGCATCCGTCCACTCGAAGTGTTCGGTGCGCCGAAGGAGGCGATAGAGGGGTAGCGCCTTTTCTCCCAACCGGGAGATAAAGCGGCTTAGAGCCGCCACGCATCCGGTTAATTTTTGTATTTGTTTGAGGTCCTTTGGGATATCCAATTGTGACAAAGCTCGGATCTTGGCTGGATTTGCTTCGATTCCTCTACCGGATACAATGAAGCCCAAGAGCTTTCCGGCTGGAACGCCGAAAACGCATTTTTCCGGATTTAGCTTGATGTCATATGCTCGGAGGTTGTCAAATGTAAGCCTCAAGTCGTCTACTAGAGATTCGACATGTCTTGTTTTTACGACCACATCATCCACGTATGCCTCTACTGTTTTGCCGATCTGGTTTGCCAGACATGTCTGAATCATGCGCTGATATGTTGCGCCGGCGTTTTTGAGCCCGAAAGGCATTGTGTTGAAGCAGAATGGGCCGTATGGGGTGATGAATGCTGTTGCGGCTTGGTCTGACTCGGCCATCTTGATTTGATGGTAACCGGAGTATGCGTCGAGGAAGCACAACGAATCGTGTCCTGCAGTGGCGTCGATAATTTGATCGATGCGGGGGAGGGGGAAGGGATCCTTTGGGCAAGCCTTGTTAAGGTCTTTGAAGTCAACGCACAGGCGCCAGGATTTGTCCTTCTTTGGTACCATCACCAAGTTTGCTAGCCAGTCCGGATGTTTTATATCTCTGATGAATCCGGCCTCCAATAGTTTGGCTAGCTCCTCTCCCATTGCCTGTCTCTTGGGCTCAGAGAAACGCCGAAGGGCTTGTTTGACAGGTTTGAATCCTTTTAGGATATTTAAGCTGTGTTCGGCCAGCCTGCGTGGGATTCCTGGCATGTCTGAAGGGTGCCAGGCAAAAATGTCCCAGTTCTCCCGTAGGAATTCTCGCAGTGCGGCGTCTACATCGGGGTTTAATCGTGCCCCGATGGAAGCTGTTTTATTGGGGTCCGTTGGATGGACCTGGAATTTGACTATTTCATCCGCTGGTTTAAAAGAGGTGGACTTGGATCTTCTGTCGAGTATCACATCGTCCCTGTTTACCGTGGAGCGCAGCGTAGTCAGTTCCTCAGCCGCTAGGGCTTCGGACAGTGCCTCAAGGGCCAATGCGGCTGTCTTGTTTTCGGCGCGGAGTGCTATGTCCGGATCACTAGCGAGAGTGATGATTCCGTTCGGCCCGGGCATCTTGAGCTTCATGTACCCGTAATGGGGTATTGCTTGGAAGATTGTAAACGCTTCCCGCCCCAGCAGAGCGTGGTATCCGCTACTGAACGGGGCCACTTGGAATGTGACCTCTTCGGACCTATAATTATCCGGCGTGCCGAACACCACATCTAGTGTGATTTTTCCTGCACAGCGCGCTTCCCGACTGGGGATTATTCCTCTAAAGGTTGTGCTGCTTCGCTCAATGCGGTTCCAGTCTATTTCCATTTTTTGAAGGGTTTCCTCATAAATGAGGTTCAATCCGCTGCCTCCGTCCATGAGTACCTTGGTGAGGCGAAAGCCGTCCACTATAGGACTGAGTACCAATGCGGCTGGTGCTCGAGCTGTTCGGAATTTAGGTTCATCACTGGCATTAAAAGTAATAGCCGTGTCACTCCATGGGTTTATTGTTGCTACTTGATAGACTTCGGCGAGGCTGCGGAGTGTTCTTTTTCGCATATTATTTGATGCGAAAGTCTCGAAGACTGTTAAGACTGTACTGGAGTCCCTGAGGTGGCTTTCTGCGGCCTCCGGAATTAGGAGATCTTCGCCCCTTTTGGCCACCTGCCGGAGTATCCAACATGCTCTAAGGCTATGAGTTGGTGTGGCGTCCTCTGTACTATGAATTTTACAGGGTCCATTAAGCCATCCCTCCAGTACGGTTCCATGCCCTGTAGAGGGTTTTGGTTTTTTGGTTTTTAACCCGGGTGTCTGATGATGATGCACCCTTTTATTTCGGACGAGGTTTCTATTCAGGGCCGGATTGTCCCAAAATTTAGTTTCGGTTTTCCGGGCGCTTTCCATCGCACAGTACTTTTGTACTATGGACGCCAAGTCAGCGAAGCGTGTAAGATCACGACGACCTGTGGCGTTGAGGATTCCCTTGTCCGTGCAATTATTGCAGAAGATTGAGATTGCGTCTTCCTCGCGGCAGTCCTTTATCCTGTTCATAACCAGGAGGAACCTTGCCCAGTAATGATGTACTGTTTCTTCGGGCTTTTGCCTGATTTGGGATAGATCGCTTATGTTCGGGTGGGTGGGTGGAATTAAATCCGGAACTTCACCCAATCTAAGACTCAGAGGCCAAGGAGTTTCCGAACTCTGAAGTTTGGATTCTTGGATGTTGTCCAGTGAATCTAGCCCGTTGCCTGATTCTAAGTTCAGGTCTTGAGTTACATCCTCCCCTCCGCGGGTATCCGGCTTGGAGGGATCGGGAATCCGGACGTAGCTAGTCCTTAAGATAGATGAAGAGTCGCCGCACTGTGCCTCTACCACGGCAACGTGATGGGTGACTTGGGGAGAATTAATTTCTCTTAGATCGGGTTTAAGCCCAATCTGGTCATAATCCGTAGTGACCCCCAAGGTGGCGATGCGATCCAAGAGCTCGTTTACGGAAGAGAGCTCCATTGGATCTAACTGCTCGACGAGTTCCGAGCTGACGTGAAGATTGCTTTTGATGACCCGAGAGGTCACCGTCGGCGCAATGGCCGAACAGGCGGTCATGAGAAAACCGCCTAGCCGGAGAGTTTGGCCGACAGCCAAGGCTCCCTTAGTAACGGCGCCGTCTTTAAAGACGGAAAGAGGCATCCTTCCTGATTGCAACGGCACAGAGGAACTCTCAATGAAAGCACCAATGTCGGTGTCAAAATCGATGGATCTCGGGTAGGGGGTCCCGAACTGTGCGTCTAGGCCGGATGGTAACAGGAGGCAAGGAACACGATGTTTTACCCAGGTTCGGGCCCTCTTGATGGAGGTAAAACCCTATGTCCTGCTTGATTAATATTGATGATATGGGTAGTACAAGAGTAGATCTACCACGAGATCAAGGAGGCTAAACCCTAAAAGCTAGCCTATGGTATGATTGTTGTATGATGAAGTTGTTCTACGGACTAAAACCCTCCGGTTTATATAGACATCGGAGAGGGTTAGGGTTACACAAAGTCGGTTACAATAGTAGGAGATCTAAATATCCGCATCGCCAAGCTTGCCTTCCACGCCAAGGAAAGTCCCATCCGGACACGGGACGAAGTCTTGAATCTTGTATCTTCATAGTCCTGGAGTCCGGCTGAAGGTATAGTCCGGCTACCCGGACACCCCCTAATCCAGGACTCCCTCAGAGGCGCCAGGGGCTACGGTGCGGCTTCCCTCCCTCCCCCCCCCCCCACTATATATAGGGTCCCTAAGGGGGGTGCCGGCCCTAGGAGATCCAATCTCCAAGGGGGGCGGCGGCCAAGGGGGTGGCTTGCCCCCCAAGCCAAGTGGGGTGCCCCCCACCCCTAGGGTTTCCAACCCTAGGCGCAGGGGGAGGCCCAAGGGAGGCGCACCAGCCCACTAGGGGCTGGTTCCCCTCCCAACTCAGCCCATGGGGCCCTCCGGGATAGGTGGCCCCACCCGGTGGACCCCCGGGACCCTTCCGGTGGTCCCGGTACAATACCGCTTACCCCCGAAACTTTCCCGATGGCCGAAACTTGACTTCCTATATATAAATCTTCACCTCCGGACCATTCCGGAACTCCTCGTGACGTTCGGGATCTCATCCGGGACTCCGAACAACTTTCAGGTTACCATATACTAATATCTCAACAACCCTAGTGTCACTGAACCTTAAGTGTGTAGACCCTATGGGTTCGGGAGACACGCAGACATGACCGAGACGACTCTCCGGTCAATAACCAACAGGGGGATCTGGATACCCATGTTGGCTCCCACATGCTCCTCAATGATCTCATCGGATGAACCACGATGTCGAGGATTCAATCAATCCATATACAATTCCCTTTGTCAATCGGTACGTTACTTGCCCGAGACTCGGTCGTCGGTATCCCAATACCTCGTACAATCTCGTTACCGGCAAGTCACTTTACTTGTACCGTAATGCATGATCCCGTGATCAACCACTTGGTCACACTGAGCTCATTATGATGATGCATTACCGAGTGGGCCCAGAGATACCTCTCCGTCATACGGAGTGACAAATCCCAGTCTCGATTCGTGCCAACCCAACAGACACTTTCGGAGATACCTGTAGTGTACCTTTATAGTCACCCAGTTATGTTGTGACATTTGGCACACCCAAAGCACTCCTACGGTATCCGGGAGTTGCACAATCTCATGGTCTAAGGAAATGATACTTGACATTCAAAAAAGCTATAGCAAACGAACTACACGATCTTTGAGCTATGCTTAGGATTGGGTCTTGTCCATCACATCATTCTCCTAATGATGTGATCCCGTTATCAATGACATCCAATGTCCATAGTCAGGAAACCATGACTATCTTTTGATCAACGAGCTAGTCAACTAGAGGCTCACTAGGGACGTGTTGTGGTCTATGTATTCACACATGTATTACGATTTCCGGATAACACAATTATAGCATGAACAATAGACAATTATCATGAACAAAGAAATATAATAATAACCATTTTATTATTGCCTCTAGGGCATATTTCCAACAGTCTCCCACTTGCACTAGAGTCAATAGTCTAGTTACATTGTGATGAATCGAACACCCATGTAGTTCTGGTGTTGATCAATTTTTGCTCTAGGGAGAGGTTTAGTTAATGGATCTGCCACATTTAGGTCCGTATGTACTTTACAAATATCTATGTCTCCATTTTGAACTCTTTCACGAATGGAGTTGAAGCGACGCTTGATATGCCTAGTATTCCTGTGAAACCTGGGCTCCTTGGCAAGGGCAATAGCTCCAGTGTTGTCACACAAGAGAGTCATCGGGCCCGACGCATTGGGTATGACTCCTAGGTCGGTAATGAACTCCTTCACCCAGATTGCCTCTTGTGCTGCCTCCGAGGCTGCCATGTACTCCGCTTCACATGTAGATCCCGCCACAATGCTTTGCTTGCAACTGCACCAGCTTACTGCCCCACCATTCAAAATATACATGTATCCTTTTTGTGACTTAGAGTCATCCAGATCTGTGTCGAAGCTAGCATCGACGTAACCCTTTACGACGAGCTCTTCGTCACCTCCATAAATGAGAAACATATCCTTAGTCCTCTTCAGGTACTTCATGATATTCTTGACCGCTGTCCAGTGTTCCATGCCGGATTACTTTGGTACCTTCCTACCAAACTTACGGCAAGGTTTACATCAGGTCTGGTACACAGCATAGCATACATGATAGACCCTATGGCCGAGGCATAGGGGACGACACTCATCTTTTCTCTATCTTCTACCGTGGTTGGGCATTGAGCCATGCTCAATCTCGTACCTTGCAATACAGGCAAGAACCCCTTCTTTGACTGATCCATTTTGAACTTCTTCAATATCTTGTCAAGGTACGTACTCTGTGAAAGACCAATGAGGCGTCTCGATCTATCTCTATAGATCTTGATGCCTAATATATAAGCAGCTTCTCCAAGATCCTTCATTGAAAAATACTTGTTCAAGTAGGCCTTTATGCTTTCCAAGAATTCTATATCATTTCCCATCAATAGTATGTCATCCACATACAATATGAGAAATGCTACAGAGCTCCCACTCACTTTCTTGTAAATGCGGGCTTCTCCATAAGTCTGCGTAAACCCAAACGCTTTGATCATCTCATCAAAACGAATGTTCCAACTCCAAGATGCTTGCACCAGCCCATAAATCGAGCGTTGGAGCTTGCACACCTTGTCAGCATTCTTAGGATCGACAAAACCTTCCGGCTGCATCATATACAATTCTTCCTTAAGGAAACCATTAAGGAATGCCGTTTTGACGTCCATTTGCCATATCTCATAATCATAGAATGCGGCAATTGCTAACATGATTCGGACGGACTTCAGCTTTGCTACGGGTGAAAAAGTCTCATCGTAGTCAACCCCTTGAACTTGTTGAAAACCCATAGTGACAAGCCGAGCTTTATAGATAGTTACATTACCATCCGCGTTTGTCTTCTTCTTAAAGATCCATTTATTTTCTATGGCTCGCCGATCATTGGGCAAGTCAGTCAAAGTCCATACTTCATTTTCATACATGGATCCTATCTCGGATTTCATGGCTTCCAGCCATTTGTCGGAATCCGGTCCCGCCATCGCTTCTTCATAGTTCGAAGGTTCACGGTTGTCTAACAACATGATTTCCAAGACAGGGTTGCCGTACCACTCTGGTGCGAAGCGTGTCCTCGTGGACCTACGAAGTTCAGTAGCAACTTGATCTGAAGTTTCATGATCATCATCATTAACTTCCTCTCTAGTCGGTGCAGGCACCTCAGGAACATTTTCTTGAGCTATGCCACTTACCGGTTCAAGAGGTAATACTTCATCAAGTTCTACTTTCCTCCCACTTATTTCTTTCGAGAGAAACTCTTTCTCTAGAAAGGACCCATTCTTGGCAACAAAGATCTTTCCTTCGGATCTGAGGTAGAAGGTATACCCAATAGTTTCTTTAGGGTATCCTATGAAGACGCATTTTTCCGATTTGGGTTCGAGCTTTTCAGGTTGAAGTTTCTTGACATAAGCATCGCATCCCCAAACTTTTAGAAACGACAGCTTAGGTTTCTTCCCAAACCATAATTCATACGGTGTCGTCTCAACGGATTTCGATGGAGCCCTATTTAAAGTGAATGCGGCAGTCTCTAAAGCATAGCCCCAAAATGACAGCGGTAGATCGGTAAGAGACATCATAGATCGCACCATATCCAATAGAGTGCGATTACGACGTTCGGACACACCATTACGCTGAGGTGTTCCAGGCGGCGTGAGTTGTGAAACTATTCCACATTTCCTTAAGTGTGTGCCAAATTCGTGACTCAAGTATTCTCCCCCACGATCTGATCGCAAGAACTTGATTTTCCGGTCACGTTGATTCTCAACCTCACTCTGAAATTCCTTGAACTTTTCAAAGGTCTTAGACTTGTGTTTCATTAAGTAGACATACCCATATCTACTCAAGTCATCAGTGAGGGTGAGAACATAACGATAGCCACCGCGAGCCTCAACACTCATTGGACCGCACACATCAGTATGTATGATTTCCAATAAGTTGGTTGCTCGCTCCATTGTTCCTGAGAACGGAGTCTTGGTCATTTTACCCATGAGGCATGGTTCGCACGTGTCAAATGATTCGTAATCAAGAGACTCCAAAAGTCCATCTGCATGGAGCTTCTTCATGCGTTTGACACCTATGTGACCAAGGCGGCAGTGCCACAAGTATGTGGGACTATCATTATCAACCTTACATCTTTTGGTATTCACACTATGAATATGTGTAACATTACGCTCGAGATTCATTAAGAATAAACCATTCACCATCGGAGCATGACCATAAAACATATCTCTCATATAAATAGAACAACCATTATTCTCGGATTTAAATGAGTAGCCATCTCGAATTAAACGAGATCCTGATACAATGTTCATGCTCAAAGCTGGCACTAAATAACAATTATTGAGGTTTAAAACTAATCCCGTAGGTAAATGTAGAGGTAGCGTGCCGACGGCGATCACATCGACCTTGGAACCATTCCCGACGCGCATCGTCACCTCGTCCTTCGCCAGTCTCCGCTTATTCCGCAGCTCCTGCTTTGAGTTACAAATGTGAGCAACCGCACCGGTATCAAATACCCAGGAGCTACTACGAGTACTGGTAAGGTACACATCAATTACATGTATATCACATATACCTTTAGTGTTGCCGGCCTTCTTGTCCGCTAAGTATTTGGGGCAGTTCCGCTTCCAGTGACCACTTCCCTTGCAATAAAAACACTCAGTCTCAGGCTTGGGTCCATTCTTTGGCTTCTTCCCGGCAGCTTGCTTACCGGGCGCGGCAACTCCCTTGCCGTCCTTCTTGAAGTTCTTCTTACCCTTGCCTTTCTTGAACTTAGTGGTTTTATTCACCATCAACACTTGATGTTCCTTTTTGATTTCCACCTCTGCTGATTTCAGCATTGAATATACCTCAGGAATGGTCTTTTCCATCCCCTGCATATTGAAGTTCATCACAAAGCTCTTGTAGCTCGGTGGAAGCGACTGAAGGATTCTGTCAATGACCGCGTCATCCGGGAGATTAACTCCCAGCTGAGTCAAGCGGTTATGCAACCCAGACATTTTGAGTATGTGCTCACTGACAGAACTATTTTCCTCCATCTTACAGCTGAAGAACTTGTCGGAGACTTCATATCTCTCGACCCGGGCATGAGCTTGGAAAACCATTTTCAGCTCTTCGAACATCTCATATGCTCCGTGTCTCTCAAAACGCTTTTGGAGCCCCGGTTCTAAGCTGTAAAGCATGCCGCACTGAACGAGGGAGTAATCATCAGCACGTGACTGCCAAGCGTTCATAACGTCTTGGTTCTCTGGGATGGGTGCGTCACCTAGCGGTGCTTCTAGGACATAATCTTTCTTGGCAGCTATGAGGATGATCCTCAGGTTCCGGACCCAGTCCGTATAGTTGCTGCCATCGTCTTTCAGCTTGGTTTTCTCTAGGAACGCGTTGAAGTTGAGGGCAACATTAGCGTGGGCCATTTGATCTACAAGACATAGTGTAAAGATTTTAGACTAAGTTCATGATAATTAAGTTCATCTAATCAAATTACTCAATGAACTCCCACTTAGATAGACATCCCTCTAGTCATCTAAGTGAAACATGATCCGAGTCAACTAGGCCGTGTCCGATCATCACGTGAGACGGACTAGCCAACATCGGTGAACATCTTCATGTTGATCGTATCTTCTATACGACTCATGCTCGACCTTTCGGTCTTCCGTGTTCCGAGGCCATGTCTGTACATGCTAGGCTCGTCAAGTCAACCTAAGTGTATTGCGTGTGTAAATCTGGCTTACACCCGTTGTATTCGAACGTTAGAATCTATCACACCCGATCATCACGTGGTGCTTCGAAACAACGAACCTTCGCAACGGTGCACAGTTAGGGGGAACACTTTCTTGAAATTATTACGAGGGATCATCTTATTTAAGCTACCGTCGTTCTAAGCAAATAAGATGTAAAACATGATAAACATCACATGCAATCAAATAGTGACATGATATGGCCAATATCATTTGCTCCTTTTGATCTCCATCTTCGGGGCTTCATGATCATCGTTGTCACCGGCATGACACCATGATCTCCATCATCATGATCTCCATCATCGTGTCTTCTTGAAGTTGTCTCGTCATCTATTACTTCTACTACTATGGCTAACGCTTTAGCAATAAAGTAAAGTAATTACATGACGTTTATGTTGACACGCAGGTCATAAATAAATTAAGACAACTCCTATGGCTCCTGCCGGTTGTCATACTCATCGACATGCAAGTCGTGATTCCTATTACAAGAACATGATCAATCTCATACATCACATATATCATTCATCACATCCTTTTGGCCATATCACATCACACGGCACATGCTGCAAAAACAAGTTAGACGTCCTCTAATTGTTGTTGCAAGTTTTTACGTGGCTGCTATAGGTTTCTAGCAAGAACGTTTCTTACCTACGCCAAAACCACAACGTGATATGCCAATTTCTATTTACCCTTCATAAGGACCCTTTTCATCGAATCCGATCCGACTAAAGTGGGAGAGACAGACACCCGCCAGCCACCTTATGCAACTAGTGCATGTCAATCGGTGGAACCAGTCTCACGTAAGCGTACGTGTAAGGTCGATCCGGGCCGCTTCATCCCACGATGCCGCCGAATCAAGATAAGACTAGTAACGGCAAGCAAATTGACAATATCGACGCCCACAACTGCTTTGTGTTCTACTCGTGCATAGAAACTACGCATAGACCTAGCTCATGATGCCACTGTTGGGGAACGTAGCAGAATTTTAAAATTTTCTACGCATCACCAAGATCAATCTATGGAGTCATCTAGCAACGAGGGAGAGAGGAGTGCATCTACATACCCTTGTAGATCGCGCACGGAAGCATTCAAGAGAACGGGGTTGATGGAGTCGTACTCGTCGTGATCCAAATCACCGATGACCTAGCGCCGAATGGACGGCACCTTCGCGTTCAACACACGCATGGTCGGGAAGACGTCTCCTCCAACTTGATGTAGCAAGGGGGAAGGAGAGGTTGATGAAGATCCAGCAGCACGACGGCGTGGTGGTGGAAGCAACGGTGATCTCGGCAGGGCTTCGCCAAGCACAGGGAGAGGGAGGAGTGTCACGGGAGGGAGAGGGAGGCGCCAGGGGCTAGGGTGCGGCTGCCCTCCCTCCCCCCCACTATATATAGGGTCCCTAAGGGGGGGCGCCGGCCCTAGGAGATCCAATCTCCAAGGGGGGCGGCCAAGGGGGTGGCTTGCCCCCCAAGCCAAGTGGGGCGCCCCCACCCCTAGGGTTTCCAACCCTAGGAGCAGGGGGAGGCCCAAGGGGGGTGCACCAGCCCACTAGGGGCTGGTTCCCCTCCCACTTCAGCCCATGGGGCCCTCCGGGATAGGTGGCCCCACCCAGTGGACCCCCGGGACCCTTCCGGTGGTCCCGGTACAATACCGATTACCCCCGAAACTTTCCCGATGGCCGAAACTTGACTTCCTATATATAAATCTTCACCTCCGGACCATTCCAGAACTCCTCGTGACATCCGAGATCTCATCCGGGACTCCGAACAATTTTCAGGTTACCGTATACTAATATCTCAACAACCCTAGCGTCACCGAACCTTAAGTGTGTAGACCCTACGGGTTCGGGAGACACGCAGACATGACCGAGACGAATCTCCGGTCAATAACCAACAGCGGGATCTGGATACCCATGTTGGCTCCCACATGCTCCTCGATGATCTCATCGGATGAACCACGATGTCGAGGATTCAATCAATCTGTATACAATTCCCTTTGTCAATCGGTACGTTACTTGCCCGAGACTCGATCGTCAGTATCCCAATACCTCGTTCAATCTCGTTACCGGCAAGTCACTTTACTCGTACCGTAATGCATGATCCCGTGATCAACCACTTGGTCACATTGAGCTCATTATGATGATGCATTACCGAGTGGGCCCAAAGATACCTCTCCGTCATACGGGGTGACAAATCCCAGTCTCGATTCGTGCCAACCCAACAAACACTTTCGGAGATACCTGTAGTGTACCTTTATAGTCACCCAGTTACGTTGTGACGTTTGGCACACCCAAAGCACTCCTACGGTATCCGGGAGTTGCACAATCTCATGGTCTAAGGAAATGATACTTGACATTCGGAAAAGCTATAGCAAATGAACTACACGATCTTTGAGCTATGCTTAGGATTGGGTCTTGTCCATCACATCATTCTCCTAATGATGTGATCCCGTTATCAATGACATCCAATGTCCATAGTCAGGAAACCATGACTATCTTTTGATCAACGAGCTAGTCAACTAGAGGCTCACTAGGGACGTGTTGTGGTCTATGTATTCACACATGTATTATGATTTCCGGATAACACAATTATAGCATGAACAATAGACAATTATCATGAACAAAGAAATATAATAATAACCGTTTTATTATTGCCTCTAGGGCATATTTCCAACAGAATGGCCAAGTCTTCCTCTGTAGGCAACTTGACAGAAGGGTTATGTAACACCTCTAAAAAGGTGTTAGGTGGCACCGGCTTACGTTGAGATCCCAACCGGCTTAAGGCATCGGCCGCTTTCGTTCTTTCTGCGGTCAATGTGTTCCACTTGATAACCCTTGAAGTGCCCAGCAACGACGTCGACCTCACGGCGATAAGCCGCCATGAGAGGATCCTTAGAGTCCCACTTGCCTGATACTTGCTGGGCCACCAGATCTGAATCGCCTAGGCACCGTACCCGGCTTAAACTCATGTCCTTAGCCATTCAAAGACCATGAAGCAAAGCCTCGTACTCAGCTACGTTGTTAGTGCAAGGAAACATAAATTGTAACACATAACAAAATTTGTCACCTTGAGGAGAGGTTAAAACAACTCCAGCCCCCGAGCCTTCCAATTGTCTAGACCCATCGAAATGAATCATCCAATATGTGTTGTCTGGCTTCTCCTCGGGTATCTGCAACTCCGTCCAGTCGTTGATGAAATCAACCAATGCTTGAGATTTGTTCGCAGTACGTGGCACTTTTAAACCATGAGATCCAAGTTCAATGGCCCACTTGGCGACTCGTCCCGTGGCTTCTCTATTTTGAATAATATCTCCTAATGGAGCAGAGCTAACCACAGTGATAGGGTGACCCTGAAAGTAATGCTTGAGCTTCCGGCTTGCCATGAACACCCCATAAACAAGCTTCTGCCAATGTGGATACCTTTGCTTAGAATCAATGAGCACCTCACTGACGTAGTAAACCGGCCACTGAACTGGATGTTCCTTGCCAATCTCCTTGCGCTCCACCACAATAGCCACACTAACAACACGTGAGTTAGCAGCCACATATAACAACAGCGGCTCTTTCTCAATGGGAGCAGCCAGAACCGGCGGCTTAGCAAGCTACCTCTTCAGATCTTCAAAGGCAGAATTAGCAGTGTCACGCCAGACAAAGACATCAGTCTTTTTCATCATCTGATACAACGGCATAGCCTTCTCACCTAAACGGCTTATGAATCGGCTTAAAGCTGCAACACGACCCGCCAGCCGCTGAGCATCATTGATACACGCCGGTTTAGCCAAAGATGTAATCGCCTTGATTTTTTCCGGGTTAGCCTCAATGCCTCTGTTAGACACCAAAAAGCCCAAAAGCTTGCCGGCTGGGACTCCAAAAACGCACTTGGCTGGGTTAAGCATCATCTTGTAGACCCGGAGGTTATCAAAGGTTTCCTTTAGATCAGTTACCAAGGTTTTCTTTGCTCTGGATTTAACCACTATATCATCCACATAAGCATGAACATTACGCCCAATCTGGTCATGAAGACAGTTCTGCACACATCGCTGATAAGTCGCCTGGGCGCTCTTAAGCCCAAATGGCATAGACACATAGCAGAAGGCTCCAAACGGAGTGATGAAAGTTGTCTTCTCCTGGTCCTTAACTGACATCTTGATCTGATGATAACCAGAATAAGCATCCAAAAAACTCAAACGCTCACAATCCGCCGTAGCATCAATGATTTGATCAATACAAGGGAGGGCAAAAGGATCAGCCGAACAAGCCTTGTTTAAATCTGTGTAATCCACACACATACGCCAGGTGCCGTTCTTTTTTAGTACAAGCACTGGGTTAGCCAACCACTCTGGGTGAAAAACTTCAATAATAAACCTAGCCGCCAAGAGCCGGGCTACCTCTTCTCCAATAGCCTTACGCCTTTCCTCATTAAACTGTCGAAGAAACTATCTGACCGGCTTCAACTTTGGATCAATGTTGAGAGTGTGCTCAGCGAGTTCCCTCGGTACACCCGGCATGTCAGAAGGCTTCCATGCAAAGATGTCCCGGTTCTCATGGATGAACTCGATGAGCGCGCTTTCCTATTTTGAATCCAAATTGGCACTGATAATGAACTGTTCAGATGAGTCGCCCGGCACAAAATTAATCATCTTAGTATCATCAGCTGACTTAAACTTCAATGCCGGCTCGTGCTCCGTAGTTGGCTTCTTCAAAGATGTCATATCTGCCGGGTCAACGTTATCCTTATAAAACTTCAATTCCTCCATTGCGCAAACAGATTCAGCATAAGCCGCATCACCTTCTTCACATTCCATGGTTATCTTCCGGATTCCATGTACTGTGATGGTGCCTTTATAACCCATCATTTTGAGCTGCAGATAAACATAACATGGCCGAGCCATGAACTTAGCATAAGCCAGCCGACCGAACAGAGCGTGATATGGGCTTTTGATGTTAACCACTTCAAAAGTTAATTTCTCAGCCCTAGAGTCATATTCATCCCCAAAGGCTACTTCTAGCTCAATCTTACCAACCGGGTATGCCGACTTACGAGGCACCACCCCATGAAAAACCGTACTGGATGTTTTAAGACTCTTATCAGTCAACCCCATGCGACGGAACGTCTCATAATAAAGGATGTTGATGCTACTGCCTCCGTCCATGAGCGCTTTAGTGAACTTATATCCACCAACCTGAGGGGCCACCACCAAAGCCAGATGACCTGGATTATCGACCCGGGGAGGGTGATCTTCCCTACTCCATATAATGGGCTGCTCAGACCATCTCAAATATCGTGGAACCACTGGCTCAACAGCATTTACAACCCTCTTATGAAGTTTCTGGTCCCTTTTGCACAAACTGGTGGTGAACACGTGATACTGCCCACCATTCAGCTACTTTGGGTTACTCTGATACCCGGACTACTGCTGCTGCTGCTGACTGCCCTGGCCGGGTTGTTGATTATAGCCGCCTTGACTACCTTGATGGCCCTGGCCATGAAAACCACCATCGCTTGAGCTGGCGCCCGGGCCATGAAAGCCGCCATCGCCTGAGCCGCCGCCAGGTCCGTGGTTACCATCGAATATGTTAGAATTCTTAAAAGCCTTCATGATCATACAGTCTTTCCATAGATGGGTAGCTGGCTTCTCCCGGGTGCCGTGTCTTGGACAAGGTTTGTTTAGCAGCTGCTCAAGGGTGGGACCTGACCCGCCAGACTGAGGAGGTGGCCTCCCCTTGCATCATTGATTGTTGCCCTGTGCATTGGCATTAGCTGTAGGGTTTCATAGTAATTTCAAAAAATTTCCTACGCACACGCAAGATCATGGTGATGCATAGCAACGAGAGGGGAGAGTGTGATCTACGTACCCTTGTAGATCGACAACGGAAGCGTTAGCACAACGTGGTTGATGTAGTCGTACGTCTTCACGGCCCGACCGATCAAGCACCAAAACTACGGCACCTTCGAGTTCTAGCACACGTTCAGCTCGATGACGAT
Organism: Triticum aestivum; assembly: GCF_018294505.1. Classification (NCBI taxonomy): domain Eukaryota; kingdom Viridiplantae; phylum Streptophyta; class Magnoliopsida; order Poales; family Poaceae; genus Triticum; species Triticum aestivum. The sequence goes on along the minus strand of NC_057809.1, from coordinate 484,483,478 downwards.
CCCCAGACTCCGATCCAGCAAAGTGTCGGGGAAGAGTTCCGTCAGCACGATGGCGTGGTGACGATCTTGATGTACTACCGTCGCAGGGCTTCGCCTAAGCACCGCTACAATATTATCGAGGACTATGGTGGAAGGGGGCACCGCACACGGCTAAGAATATGATCACGTGGATCAACTTGTGTGTCTAGGGGTGTCCCCTGCCTCTGTATATAAAGGATCAAAGGGGAGGTGTGGCCGGCCAGGGAGGGCGCGCCAGGAGGAGTCCTACTCCCTCCGGGAGTAGGATTCCCCCCTTTCCTAGTTGGAATAGGATTCGGGAGGGGGGAAAGAGGAGAGAGAGAGAAGGAAGGGGGGCGCCGGCCCCCTCTCCTTGTCCTATTCAGACTAGGGGGGAGGGGCGCGCGGCCCAGCCCTGGCCACCTCTCCTCTCTTCCACTAAAGCCCACTAAGGCCCATATACCTCCCGGGGGGTTCCGGTAACCTCCCGGTACTCCGGTAAAATCCCGATTTCACCCGGAACACTTCCGATATCCAAATATAGGCTTCCAATATATCAATATTTATGTCTCGACCATTTCGAGACTCCTCGTCATGTCCGTGATCACATCCAGGACTCCGAGCAAACTTCAGTACATCAAAACTCATAAACTCATAATATAACTGTCATCGAAACCTTAAGCGTGCGGACCCTACGGGTTTGAGAACAATGTAGACATGACCGAGACACGTCTCCGGTCAATAACCAATAGCGGAACATGGATGCTCATATTGGCTCCTACATATTCTACAAAGATCTTTTATCGGTCAGACCGCATAACAACATACGTTGTTGCCTTTGTCATCGGTATGATACTTGCCCGAGATTCGATCGTCGGTATCTCAATACCTAGTTCAATCTCGTTACCGACAAGTCTCTTTACTCGTTCCGTAATACATCATCTCACAACTAACTCATTAGTTGCAATGCTTGCAAGGCTTATGTGATGTGCATTACCGAGAGGGCCCAGAGATACCTCTCCGACAATCGGAGTGACAAATCCTAATCTCGAAATACGCCAACCCAACATCTACCTTTGGAGACACCTGTAGAGCACCTTTATAATCACCCAGTTACGTTGTGATGTTTGGTAGCACACAAAGTGTTCCTCCGGCAGACGGGAGTTGCATAATCTCATAGTCATAGGAACATGTATAAGTCATGAAGAAAGCAATAGCAACATACTAAACGATCGGGTGCTAAGCTAATGGAATGGGTCATGTCAATCAGATCATTCACCTAATGATGTGATCCCGTTAATCAAACAACAACTCTTTGTTCATGGTTAGGAAACATAACCATCTTTGATTAACGAGCTAGTCTAGTAGAGGCATACTAGTGACACTCTGTTTGTCTATGTATTCACACATGTATTAGGTTTCCGGTTAATACAATTCTAGCATGAATAATAAACATTTATCATGATATAAGGAAATAAATAATAACTTTATTATTGCCTCTAGGGCATATTTCCTTCAGTCTCCCACTTGCACTAGAGTCAATAATCTAGATTACACAGTAATGATTCTAACACCCATGGAGCCTTGGTGTTGATCATGTTTTGCCCGTGGAAGAGGCTTAGTTAATGGGTTTGCTACATTCAGATCCGTATGTATCTTGCAAATCTCTATGTCTCCCACCTGGACTAGATCCCGGATGGAATTGAAGCGTCTCTTGATGTGCTTGGTTCTTTTGTGAAATCTGGATTCCTTTGCCAAGGCAATTGCACCAATGTTGTCACAAAAGATTTTCATTGGACCCGATGCACTAGGTATGACACCTAGATCGGATATGAACTCCTTCATCCAGACTCCTTCATTTGCTGCTTCTGAAGCAGCTATGTATTCTGCTTCACACGTAGATCCCGCCACGACACTTTGTTTAGAACTGCACCAACTGAGAGCTCCACCGTTTAATGTAAACACGTATCCGGTTTGCAATTTAGAATCGTCCGGATCAGTGTCAAAGCTTGCATCGACGTAACCATTTACAATTAGCTCTTTGTCACCTCCATAAACGAGAAACATATCCTTAGTCCTTTTCAGGTATTTCAGGATGTTCTTGACCGCTGTCCAGTGATCCACTCCTGGATTACTTTGGTACCTCCCTGCTAGACTTATAGCAAGGCACACATCAGGTCTGGTACATAGCATTGCATACATGATAGAGCCTATGGGTGAAGCATAGGGAACATCTTTCATTTTCTCTCTATCTTCTGCAGTGGTCGGGCATTGAGTCTGACTCAACTTCACACCTTGTAACACAGGCAAGGACCCTTTCTTTGCTTGATCCATTTTGAACTTCTTCAAAACTTTGTCAAGGTATGTGCTTTGTGAAAGTCCAATTAAGCGTCTTGATCTATCTCTATAGATTTTAATGCCTAATATGTAAGCAGCTTCACCGAGGTCTTTCATTGAAAAACTATTATTCAAGTATCCCTTTATGCTATCCAGAAATTCTATATCATTTCCAATTAGTAATATGTCATCCACATATAATATCAGAAATGCTATAGAGCTCCCACTCACTTTCTTGTAAATACAGGCTTCTCCAAAAGTCTGTATAAAACCAAATGCTTTGATCACACTATCAAAGCATTTATTCCAACTCCGAGAGGCTTGCACCAGTCCATATATGGATCGCTGGAGCTTGCACACTTTGTTAGCTCCCTTTGGATCGACAAAACCTTCTGGTTGCGTCATATACAACTCTTCTTCCAGAAATCCATTTAGGAATGCAGTTTTGACATCCATCTGCCAAATTTCATAATCATAAAATGCGGCAATTGCTAACATGATTCGGACAGACTTAAGCATCGCTACGGGTGAGAAGGTCTCATCGTAATCAATCCCTTGAACTTGCCGAAAACCTTTTGCGACAAGTCGAGCTTTGTAGAGAGTAATATTACCGTCAGCGTCAGTCTTCTTCTTGAAGATCCATTTATTCTCAATTGCTTGCTGATCAGTTGGCAAGTCAACCAAAGTCCATACTTTGTTCTCATACATGGATCCCATCTCAGATTTCATGGCTTCAAGCCATTTTGCGGAATCTGGGCTCACCATCGCTTCTTCATAGTTCGTAGGTTCATCATGATCTAGTAGCATGACTTCCAGAACAGGGTTACCGTACCACTCTGGTGCGGATCACACTCTGGTTGATCTACGAGGTTCAGTAGTATCTTATTCTGAAGTTTCATGATCTTTATCATTACCTTCCTCACTAATTGGTGTAGGTGTCACAGAAACAGGTTTCTGTGATGTACTACTTTCCAATAAGGGAGTAGGTATAGTTACCTCGTCAAGTTCTACTTTCCTCCCACTCACTTCTTTTGAGAGAAACTCCTTCTCCACAAAGTTTCCGAATTTAGCAACAAAAGTCTTGCCTTCGGATCTGTGATAGAAGGTGTATCCAATAGTTTCCTTTGGATATCCTACGAAGACGCATTTCTCCGATTTGGGTTCGAGCTTATCAGGTTGAAGCTTCTTCACATAAGCATCGCAGCCCAGAAACGACAACTTTGGTTTCTTGCCAAACCACAGTTCATAAGGCGTCGTCTCAACGGATTTTGATTGTGTCCTATTTAACGTGAATGCGGCCGTCTCTAGAGCGTATCCCCAAAACGATAGCGGTAAATCAGTAAGAGACATCATAGATCGTACCATATCTAGTAAAGTACGATTACGACGTTCGGACACACCATTACGCTGTGGTGTTTCGGGTGGCGTGAGTTGCGAAACTATTCCACATTGTTTCAAATGTACACCAAAGTCGTAACTCAAATATTCTCCTCCACGATCAGATCGTAGGAATTTTATTTTCTTGTTACAATGATTTTTAACTTCACTCTGAAATTCTTTGAACTTTTCAAACGTTTCAGACTTGTGTTTCATTAAGTAGATATACCCATATCTGCTTAAGTCATCTGTGAAGGTGAGAAAATAACAATATCCGCCACGAGCCTCAACATTCATCGGTCCACATACATCTATATGTATGATTTCCAACAAATTTGTTGCTCTCTCCATAGTACCAGAGAACGGTGTTTTTGTCATCTTACCCATAAGGCACGGTTCGCAAGTACAAGTGATTCATAATCAAGTGGTTCCAAAAGCCCATCATTATGGAGTTTCTTCATGCGCTTTATACCGATATGACCTAAACGGCAGTGCCACAAATAAGTTGCACTATCATTATCAACTTTGCATCTTTTGGTTCCAACACTATGAATATGTGTGTCACTACTATCGAGATTTAATAAGAATAGACCACTCTTTAAGGGTGCATGACCATAAAAGATATTACTCATGTAAATAGAACAACCATTATTCTCTGATTTAAATGAATAATCGTCTCGCATCAAACAAGATCCAGATATAATGGTCATGCTTAACGCTGGCACCAAATAACAATTATTTAGGTCTAATATTAATCCCGAAGGTAGATGTAGAGGTAGCGTGCCGACTGCGATCACATCGACTTTGGAACCATTTCCCACGCGCATCGTCACCTCGTCCTTAGCCAATCTTCGCTTAATCCGTAGTCCCTGTTTTGAGTTGCAAATATTAGCAACAGAACCAGTATCAAATACCCAGGTGCTACTGCGAGCTTTAGTAAGGTACATATCAATAACATGTATATCACATATACCTTTGTTCACCTTACCATCCTTCTTATCCGCCAAATACTTGAGGCAGTTCCGCTTCCAGTGACCAGTCTGCTTGCAGTAGAAGCACTCAGTTTCAGGCTTAGGTCCAGGTTTGGGTTTCTTCTCTTGAGCAGCAACTTGCTTGCTGTTCTTTTTGAAGTTCCCCTTCTTCTTCCCTTTGCCTTTTTTCTTGAAACTAGTGGTCTTGTTGACCATCAACACTTGATGCTCCTTCTTGATTTCTACCTCCGCAGCTTTCAGCATTGCGAAGAGCTCGGGAATAGTCTTATTCGTCCCTTGCATATTATAGTTCATCATGAAGCTCTTGTAGCTTGGTGGCAGTGATTGGAGAATTCTGTCAATGACGCAATCATCTGGAAGATTAACTCCCAATTGAATCAAGTGATTATTATACCCAGACATTTTGAGTATATGCTCACTTATAGAACTATTCTCCTCCATCTTACAACTATAGAACTTATTGGAGACTTCATATCTCTCAATCCGGGCATTTGCTTGAAATATTAACTTCAACTCCTGGAACATCTCATATGCTCCATGACGTTCAAAACATCGTTGAAGTCCCGATTCTAAGTCGTAAAGCATGGCACACTGAACTATCGAGTAGTCATCAGCTTTGCTCTACCAGACGTTCATAACATCTGGTGTTGCTCCAGCAGCAGGCCTGGCACCCGGCGGTGCTTCCAGGACGTAATTCTTCTGTGCAGCAATGAGGATAATCCTCAAGTTACGGACCCAGTCCGTGTAATTGCTACCATCATCTTTCAACTTTGCTTTCTCAAGGAATGCATTAAAATTCAACGGAACAACAGCACGGGCCATCTATCTACAATCAAACATGAATAAGCAAGATACTATCAGGTACTAAGTTCATGATAAATTTAGGTTCAATTAATCATATTATTTAAAGAACTCCCACTTAGATAGACATCCCTCTAATCCTCTAAGTGATTACGTGATCCAAATCAACTAAACCATGTTCGATCATCACGTGAGATGGAGTAGTTTCATTGGTGAACATCGCTATGTTGATCATATCTACTATATGATTCACGTTCGACCTTTTGGTCTCCGTGTTCCGAGGCCATATCTGTATATGCTTGGCTCGTCAAGTATAACCTGAGTATTCCGCGTGTGCAACTGTTTTGCACCCGTTGTATTTGAACGTAGAGCCTATCACACCCGATCATCACGTGGTGTCTCAACACGAAGAACTTTCGCAACGGTGCATACTCAGGGAGAACACTTCTTGATAATTAGTGAGAGATCATCTTATAATGCTACCGTCAATCAAAGCAAGATAAGATGCATAAAAGATAAACATCACATGCAATCAATATAAGTGATATGATATGGCCATCATCATCTTGTGCTTGTGATCTCCATCTTCCAAGCACCGTCGTGATCACCATCGTCACCGGCGCGACACCTTGATCTCCATCGTAGCATCGTTGTCGTCTCGCCAATCTTTTGCTTCCACGACTATCGCTACCGCTTAGTGATAAAGTAAAGCATTACAGCGCGATTGCATTGCATACAATAAAGCGACAACCATATGGCTCCTGCCAGTTGCCGATAACTCGATTACAAAACATGATCATCTCATACAATAAAATTTAGCATCATGTCTTGACCATATCACATCACAACATGCCCTGCAAAAACAAGTTAGACGTCCTCTACTTTGTTGTTGCATGTTTTACGTGGCTGCTATGGGCTTAAGCAAGAACCAATCTTACCTACACATCAAAACCACAACGATAGTTTGTCAAGTTGGTGATGTTTTAACCTTCGCAAGGACCGGGCGTAGTCACACTCGGTTCAACTAAAGTTGGAGAAACTGTCACCCGCTAGCCACCTTTGTGCAAAGCACGTCGGGAGAAACCGGTCTCGCGTAAGCGTACGCGTAATGTCGGTCCGGGCCGCATCGTCCAACAATACCGCCGAACCAAAGTATGACATGCTGGTAAGCAGTATGACTTATATCGCCCACAACTCACTTGTGTTCTACTCGTGCATATAACATCAACATATAAAACATAGGCTCTGATGCCACTGTAGGGTTTCGTAGTAATTTCAAAAAATTTCCTACGCACACGCAAGATCATGGTGATGCATATCAAAACGAGAGGGGAGAGTGTGATCTACGTACCCTTGTAGATCGACAACGGAAGCGTTAGCACAACGTGGTTGATGTAGTCGTACGTCTTCACGGCCCGACCGATCAAGCACCGAAACTACGGCACCTCCGAGTTCTAGCACACGTTCAGCTTGATGACGATCCCCGGACTCCGATCCAGCAAAGTGTCGGGGAAGAGTTCCGTCAGCACGATGGCGTGGTGATGATCTTGATGTACTACCATCGCAGGGCTTCGCCTAAGCACCGCTACAATATTATCGAGGACTATGGTGGAAGGGGGCACCGCACACGGCTAAGAATATGATCACGTGGATCAACTTGTGTGTCTAGGGGTGTCCCCTGCCTCCGTATATAAAGGATCAAAGGGGAGGTGTGGCCGGCCAGGGAGGGCGCACCAGGAGGAGTCCTACTCCCTCCGGGAGTAGGATTCCCCCCTTTCCTTGTTGGAATAGGATTCGGGAGGGGGAAAGAGGAGAGAGAGAAGGAAGGGGAGCGCCGGCCCCCTCTCCTTGTCCTATTCGGACTAGGGGGAGGGGCGCATGGCCCAGCCCTGGCCACCTCTCCTCTCTTCCACTAAATCCCACTAAGGCCCATATACCTCCCAGGGGGTTCCGGTAACCTCCCGGTACTCCGGTAAAATCCCGATTTCACCCGGAACACTTCTGATATCCAAATATAGGCTTCCAATATATCAATCTTTATGTCTCGACCATTTCGAGACTCCTCGTCATGTCCATGATCAAATCCGGGACTCCGAACAAACTTCGGTACATCAAAACTCATAAACTCATAATATAACTGTCATCAAAACCTTAAGCGTGCGGACCCTATGGGTTCGAGAACAATGTAGACATGACCGAGACACGTCTCCGGTCAATAACCAATAGCGGAACCTGGATGCTCATATTGGCTCCTACATATTCTACGAAGATCTTTTATCGGTCAGACCGCATAACAACATACGTTGTTGCCTTTGTCATCGGTATGATACTTGCCCGAGATTCGATCGTCGGTATCTCAATACCTAGTTCAATCTCGTTACCGGCAAGTCTCTTTACTCGTTCCGTAATACATCATCTCACAACTAACCCATTAGTTGCAATGCTTGCAAGGCTTATGTGATGTGCATTACCGAGAGGGCCCAGAGATACCTCTCCGACAATCGGAGTGACAAATCCTAATCTCGAAATACGCCAACCCAACATCTACCTTTGGAGACACCTGTAGAGCACCTTTATAATCACCCAGTTACGTTGTGATGTTTGGTAGCACACAAAGTGTTCCTCCGGCAGACGGGAGTTGCATAATCTCATAGTCATAGGAACATGTATAAGTCATGAAGAAAGCAATAGCAACATACTAAACGATCGGGTGCTAAGCTAATGGAATGGGTCATGTCAATCAGATCATTCACCTAATGATGTGATCCCATTAATCAAACAACAACACTTTGTTCATGGTTAGGAAACATAACCATCTTTGATTAACGAGCTAGTCTAGTAGAGGCATACTAGTGACACTCTGTTTGTCTATGTATTCACACATGTATTATGTTTCCGGTTAATACAATTCTAGCATGAATAATAAACATTTATCATGATATAAGGAAATAAATAATAACTTTATTATTGCCTCTAGGGCATATTTCCTTCATTAGCCACAAACTCTAGACTACTGTCAGCCTTACGTTTATTACCTGCTTGATTCGCCGGGTTGTGCTAGTGACCTTTGCATTGTCGTTCTTCTTTCCCTTCCCTGTCTTCTCTTCATCAGACGCGGGGTCCTTGGTACTGTCAGAATCGGCGTATTTGACTAGAGCCGCCATCAGCTGGCACATGCCATTGCAGTCACGCTTGAGCCGCCCCAGCTTCTGTTTCAGAGGTTCAAAACGGCAATTTTTCTCCAATATTAAGACCGTGGAGCCGGCATCCATCTTATTAGATGAATGTATTATCTCCTTGACTCGACGCACCCAATGGGTCATGGATTCGCCTTCCTCTTGCTTGCAGTTAGTCAAGTCCACGATCAACATGGGCTGTTTGCAGGTATCTTTGAAGTTCTGAATGAACCGGGCCTTTAACTCCGCCCATGAGCCGATGGAGTTGGGCAGCAACCCCTTTAACCAAGTATGAGTTGTTTCATCCAGCATCATGGTGAAGTATTTGGCCTTTTTTGCATCACTGACCTCTAATAACTCCATGGCCATCTCGTAACTTTCAATCCACGCTCCAGGCTGCAGGTCGGCTGTGTAATTGGGCACCTTACAAGGCCCCTTAAAGTCCTTTGGCAAACGCTTATTACGCAGAGCCGACACAAACAAGGGACACTTCCTGTCCTTGTGGCCACCCCAGCCTCAACAAAGGTCGCTGGATAAACTGGAAAAGCTTGTTGAGCCGCCTGCTGAATCGCCCGTTCAGCCTCTTGATGGATCCTCTCCTAGTCCACCAAGTTAAGGGTTCTGCCCGGGGCCGGGTCACGCCCGCGTGGTTGGTTACGGCGTTGGGCATTGCTTGACATGGCTGCTGAGTCCATATGCGTGCTACAACTTGGGCTCCGGCTTGGGCGAGGGGTTGAATGGATTCTATCTCGACTATAAGAATATGCATCCTGCTGTGCCAGGAGCCGTCTGAAGAAGTTCTCTGACCCGTCGTGTTTCGATCACTGTTGGGGAGTCGCCTTCCATCGGGAGAGCCGCCAGACGAGCCGACGCGGCAATAAGATTCTCCAAAGGGTTATAAAAGTGACCCGGTGGTATTGGCGTGTAATGAGGCGGAGCAGTATTCACACGTGATGGCTCCATGGCCCGCGGTTGAACCGGCGCCCCAGTCCCGGGTGTGTGAAAAAAGGTTCCTAGGATCATAAGTCAGAGGCAAACGTGATTGAACCTTCTGGTGCCTTATCCTTGATACGTCTCCAACGTATCTGTAATTTATGAAGTATTCATGCTATTATATTATCAACCTTGGATGTTTTATATGCATTTATATGCTATTTTATATGGTTTTTGGGACTAACCTATTAACCTAGAGCCCAGTGCCAGTTTCTGTTTTTTCCTTGTTTTTGAGTTTTACAGAAAAGGAATATCAAACAAGTCCAATTGACGTGTCAATTTTTGACGATTTTTTATGGACCAAAAGAAGACCCCGGAGTAAAAGAGTTGGGCTAGAAGAGTCCCGGGCTGTCCACGAGGGTGGGGGCGCGCCCACCCCCTAGGCGTGGGCGCCTGCCTCGTGGACGCCTCGGGCACCTCCTTGACGTGAGACCAACGCCAAAAATTCCTATAAATACAGAAACCTCGAAAAAATAACCTAGATCGGGAGTTCCGCCGCTAGAAGCCTCCGTAGCCACTGAAAACCAATCTAGGCCCTCTCTGGCACCCTGCCGGAGGGGGCCGTCATCATCGGAGGGCATGGAGGAGGATCCCAGAGGGGCCATCATCACCATGAAGGCCAAGGACCAGAGGGAGAACCTCTCCCCATCTAGGGGGAGGCCATGGAGGAGGAAGCACAAGGGGGAGAACCTCTCCTCCTCTCCCTCAGTGGCACCGGAGTGCCATCGGGAGGGGAATCATCGCTGCGGTGATCGTCTTCATCAACATCACCATCATCATCATCACCCTCATCTCTTTTACGCGGTCCACTCTCCTGCACCCTGATGTAATCCCTACTTGAACATGGTGCTTTATGCCACATATTATGATCCAATGATGTGTTGCCATCCTATGATGTTTTGAGTAGATATCTTTTGTCTTTCGGTTGATTGATGATCTAGATTGGTATGAGTTATATGTTTTACTTTGATGTTGTCCTATGGTGCCCTCCGTGTCTCACAAGCGTGAGGGGTTCCTGCTGTAGGGTGTTGCAATACGTTCATGATTCGCTTATAGTGGGTTGGTGAGTGACTGAAACACAAACCCGAGTAAGGGGGTTGTTGCGTATGGGAATAAAGAGGACTTGATGCTTTAATGCTATGGTTGGGTTTTACCTTAATGATCTTTAGTAGTTGCGGATGCTTGCTAGAGTTCCAATCATAAGTGCATATGATCCAAGTAGAGAAAGTATGTTAGCTTATGCCTCTCCCTCATATGAAACTGCAATAGTGATTACCGGTCTTGTTAACGATTGCCTGGGACAATTCCGCACACCGATCCACCATTATTCCACACTCGCTATTTATAATATTTAGTAATATATTCTAACTTCATGATAACAGCACCTACTTTTATATTTTATCTCTCCGATATCATACAAAGTTATTCTCTTCATACCCACAACCTAGTTTTATTTCTCGTTGCTAGTTGGAAGCGAACGTTCGGTGTACGTAGAGTCGTATCAGTGGCAGATAGGGCTTGAGAGAATATTGATATTACCTTTAGCTCCTTGTGGGTTCGACACTCCATACTTAGCACTTACACCTTTGGAAATTGCTACGATGATTCCTTGCACTTGGGGATTATCAAGCTCTTTTCTGGCGCCGTTGCCGGGGAGCAATTGCGTGGGGTTGATATTCTCGTGTGTGCTTGTTTGCTTTCTTCACTAAGTAGATTTTGTTTTTACTTTTTTTGTTTCTGTTTAGTTGTGGGTGAAACATACAAAAAATATTTAAAATAATGAAAATACCAAAAAAATTACTTGCCTCTCATGCCTAAAAAGTTTTTCAAAAAGAGAAGTGATTGGAAAGTTATGCATTGAAGAAGTGAGGGTCGACCTTGAGCACTTGTGTTCATGCTCACAGAAACAATGTAGAATTTTTCATGGAAGTTTCTATGTAAATAATTATCCCCTTATATATATCCATTGTATTATAAAAATAATGTGCCAAGCTTTGGTTTTAGAATGATTAGATTGCTTGTTTACTATGTGCAGAACAAAAACAGAAACTTTGGCTGTAGCACGTGAATTTACATTTTTTACTGGAAAGTCAAATGGGTCTGAAACTTTTTGCACATTACTTATGTACAAATTGTTCAAATTTTAAAATTTATTTCATAATTATTGGAGTTACATAAGTTTACTAAACTTCCAGATTAATACAGACTGTCCTGTTTTAGACAGATTCTGTTTTTCGTGTGTTGTTTGCTTATTTTGATGAATCTATGGGTAGTATCGAGGGGTATGAACCATGGTGAAGTTGTAATACAATAGATATAGTTCTAATACGAAATTGGAATGAGTTTTCAACAGTACCTAAAGGTAGTGATTTACTTTATTATACTAACGGATCTCACAAAGTTTTTGTTGAAGTTTTTTGTGGATGAAGTGTTCGAAGAACGAGGAGTTACCAATGTGAGAAGAATAAAGAGAGGCAAGAGCTCAAGCTTGGTGATGCCCAAGGCACCCCAAGTAAATATTATATGGATACTCAAGCATCTAAGCTTGGGGATGCCCCGGTTGGCATCCCATCTTTCTTCTTCAACAATTATCGGTATACCTCGGTTTTTGTTCCGTTCACATGATTTGTGTCCTTTGTGTTTTTTGTTATTCCTTTATGAACCATGCTAGTGTGAGATATACCTTCATTTATTTATAGAATGCTTCATGTGCTTCACTTATATCTTTTAAGTATGATCTTATAGAATTGCTCTTTATGCTTCACTTAAATCTTTTGAGTATGGTTTTATAGAATGCTTTGTGTGCTTCACTTATACATTTTGAGCTTGGACATTGGTTAGTTTACATTAATTGTAGAATGCTCCATGAACTTCACTTATATCTTTTGGAGTATGAATAATACTACCATCTAAAGCGGGTTTGGAAGAGTGTCAACTTTAGGAACTAGTGATCCCGCTATTCCGAATGAGAAGAATTTTGCTTATGTGGAGAGTAGAAAAATTTCTATGCTTGTAGATCTTGAAAAGAATGCTTTATGAGATGGTTATATTGTTTAATTCATTCATGATGCTACTGAAAATTATTATGAAGGAGGAATATATTCTTGTAGGAGTTGCAATAATATCAAGTTTCCTCTCTATATGCTTAAAGCTTTGAAGTTATACTTGTTTTGCCTTCCTATGCTAGTTGATTCTTGCTCCTATAAATTATGTACTCACAAAATCCCTAGGCATAGGAAGTGGGTTAGACTTAAATATGCTAGTCATATTCTTCATGATGCTCCCTTTATGTTTTAATTCTTATCTTTTATGTGAGCATCATTGAAATCATCATGCCTAGCTAAAAGGCATTAAAGAAAAGCGCTTGTTGGGAGACAACCCAATATTTACCCTTACTGTTTTTGTGTGTTATCTTGGTTAAAATACTGTATTAATCATGTTTTATAGCTTTTGTTTCAATAAAGTGCCAAGTAAGACCTTTGGGAAGACTTGGGTGAAGTTAATGTGATCTTGCTGTAAAAAACAGAAACTTTGCGCTCACGAGATTAGCTGCCATTTTTTACAGAAGAGTGCTTTGGTGATGATTGTTTTTGAAGAAGATTAATAGACAAATTCCCCACGTCCACCAATTTATTTCATAATTTTTTGAGTAGCATAAGTATGGTTAGTGTTCAGATCATTACAGATTGTTCTGTCTCTGACAGATTCTGTTCTCATTGCATAGTTTGCTTGTTTTCTAGTTCCTATGACTTATATTTCTCAATATAAATTGTAGAAATGATATGGTACAGTAGGAATTGTGTGAGAACAATTATGAACCTTGTCTTTGACAGTACCAAAGTGAATGGTTTACTCTTTATCATACTAACCTATCTCACGAAGTTCCGTTAAGTTTTGTGTGATTGAAGTTTTCAAGCTTTGGGTGAGATATCGATATGAGGAGAATAAGGAGTGGAAAGTCCCTAAGCTTGGGGATGCCCGAGGCACCCCAAGGTAATATCTAAGGAAGACTCAAGCGCCTAAGCTTGGGGATGCCCCGGAAGGCATCCCCTCTTTCGTCTTCAAAACTATCGGTATACCTTACTCAGAGCTATATTTTTATTCGTCACATGATATGTGTTTTGCTTGGAGCGTATTTCAATTTTACTTGCTGTTTGAATAAAATCATTGGATCTGAATTATTAAATGAAAAAGAATCCTCCCATGGATAGTTAATTATTTGACTACTCAGTGTCCTTCACTATTATCTTTTGGAGTAGTTTGTCATTTACTCACGTGCTTCACGTATATCCTATTAGTAAATGGTTGAATAATTGAACATCATAAATCTGAATTTATATATATTTCATATGCTCATACCATGGGGAGTAATGACTTCACATAGAATAAGTATAGGTAGTAAACTTATTGAAAGTTAGCAAACGTAGAATTGGTCACTTGAATAATTCATGAAAGAATATTAAAGGAAGAGAGATTTCACATATAAATATACTATCTTGAAAATCTTTTGTAATTGTGAGCACTCATTAAAATATGACATGCTAAAAGGTTGATGTCGGACAAGGAAGACAACGTAATGGGTTGTGTTTTCTTATATCCGAAATAAAGTATATTGTCTTGGATCATCCAACATGCTGAGCTTGCTTTTCCCCTCATGCTAGCCAAATTGTTTGCACCAAGTAGAGATACTACTTGTGCTTCCAAACATTCCTTAAACTAGTTTTGCCATGAGAGTCCACCATACCTATCAATGGATTGAGTAAGATCCTTCAAGTAAGTTGTCATCGGTGCATGCAATAAAAATTGCCTTCTAAATATGTATGATCTATTAATGTGGAGAAAATAAGCTTTATACGATCGTGTGATGTGAAAGAAATAAAAGCGATGGACTGCATAATAAAGGTCCATATCACAAGTGGCAATATAAAGTGACGTTCTTTTGCATTAAGATTTTGTGCATCCAACCATAAAAGTGCATGACAACCTCTACTTCCCTCTATGAAGGGCCTATCTTTTACTTTTATCTTCTACCATTATGCAAGAGTCATGGTGATCTTCACCTTTCCTTTTTACATGTTATCCTTTGGCAAGCACATTGTGTTGGAAAGATCCTGATATATATATCCAATTGGATGTAAGTTTTCATGAACTATTGTTGTTGACATTACCCTTGAGGTAAAACGTTGGGAGGCAAAACTATAAGCCCCTATCTTTCTCTGTGTCGGATTAAAACTTTGAACCCATAAATATCATGTGAGTGTCAGCAATTGTGAAAGACTAAATAATAGTTGAGTATGTGGAGTTTGCTAAATCAAAGCTCTGACATAGACCCTTCCTGGAAGTAAGATGAATTGCAATTGTTTGATGACTGAGAATATAGTTTGTTAGTTTCAAGAGAGTTTATGATCTATACTTTAACATGTGAATAGCTTGTTACTTGATCATGAAAAGTTTTATGAAAATGAGCTACTGTTATCATATATAATGATGCTAGAAAAAGTGATTGGAACTATCATTGATGAAACTTATGCACTTGCTAGCATTCACACTTCATAAATTATTTCTTTTATCATTTACCTACTCAAGGACGAGCAGGAATTAAGCTTGGGGATGCTGATACGTCTCCAACATATCTATAATTTATGAAGTATTCATGCTATTATATTATCAACCCTGGATGTTTTATATGCATTTATATGCTATTTTATATGGTTTTTGGGACTAACCTAGAGCGCAGTGCCAGTTTATGTTTTTTCCTTGTTTTTGAGTTTTACAGAAAAGGAATATCAAACGGAGTCCAATTGACATGCCAATTTTTGACGATTTTTTATGGACCAAAAGAAGACCCCGGAGTAAAAGAGTTGGGCCAGAAGAGTCAGGGGCTGTCCACGAGGGTGGGGGCGCGCCCACCCCCCTGGGCGTGGGCCCCTGCCTCGTGGATGCCTCGGGCACCTCCTTGACGTGAGACTGATGCCAAACATTCCTATAAATACAGAAACCTTGGAAAAGTAACCTAGATTGGGAGTTCCGCCGCCAGAAGCCTCCGTAGCCACCGAAAACCAATCTAGGCCCTCTCTGGCACCCTGCCGGAGGGGGCCGTCATCACCGGAGGGCATGGAGGAGGATCCCGGAGGGGCCATCATCACCATGAAGGCCAAGGACCAGAGGGAGAACCTCTCCCCATCTAGGGGGAGGCCATGGAGGAGGAATCACAAGGGGGAGAACCTCTCCTCCTCTCTCTCGG